>NW_010575985.1:0-3722 GCF_000687285.1 Phaethon lepturus
CAACCTTAATGATTCTGTGATTCTGTGAACGGAGTGGTTCCACCCTATGAGCTATGTGAGTGAAAGGAAAATCTGACAGCAGGTTGGGTATTTTTATGATAAAGAAGTCATTGAAACTCCAAATTCCAGGAGTGTAAATCCTGGAGGGAGAGCTTATTAACACGCCACATGCATGCTGAATAGGGGTGTGGGGGAACTCTGGTTCCAGTTATGAATTCATGTTAATGAACTGAATTGCAGCACTTTGCACGTTCCTGTCCTGGTTCTAAGCCAAGCAGGTGAGGTCAAAGGTCCATGCCCCACTGTTGCGTTCAGTGTTGCATCTTGGGTGCAACTTTGAGTTTTGATTCAAAACTCAAAGGAGTTTTGAATCATAGAAGCTGGCTCTGTGCCTATCCAGGAACTGCTAGATCTGCTTTCTCTTGGTTCCAGGTCTTCTGCTCTCTGAACTTTCAGGTGACGCCTGTTTATGCAGTATCTGAGTACTTTAGTCTTTCATGCTTACCAGGACAGATCCCCATGGGATCAGGTCAGTGCCACTATCCTCATTTTACAGAGAGGGCCTTTCATCTACCAGATTCCTCCCCAGGATTTTTTAAGGTGTTCTTTCAAAAGGTGGGTCTCTGGATTCAGGTGTTTGCTGTGCTTCCTGCCTTCTGGTCCATCACATACCCAGAGACTGGCAATTAACATGCTCCATCCTCTCCACAGATTTCTGCCTCCTCAATTGCAGATTCCCCTCTGCTTAGTAAGAGCCTTTTGGTTTTCAGCAGAGAAGACAGGCAGGTAGGCCAGAGAAAGAAGCACACTCACTCAGACCAACCAGCCACTTGCTCTGAAAGCCATTATGAAGCAGAATTGTCCCATTTGGAGTTTAGGGTAGGTTTAGTGTTATTACACCCAGTAGTAACTAACCATGTCTCTGGATGTTTATTCCGTGTGCTTGTTTCAGAGAACGGGAAAGTGGCTGTGGAGTACAATTCCACCCAAGAGGAGCTCACAGACTCCTTAACAGAAGAGGAGCTGAAGGGGCTTGTTCAGGTAAAACCGGTGGATATTTAGCTTTTCCACAGGACCTGCAGGTTACATCTAGAGATCGGAGATACAGCTGTCAACTGGTACAGCCTCGGACATCCTCCTTTCATGCAGCAATTACCTTGACTTAAATCCCATGGAGTAACCACAGCTTGAAATGGTACAGCACGCTAAGGTTTTAAAACCTTTTTGGGTGTCTTTGTGCAGAAGAGCATGTATATTTTAGACGGCACAGGAAAGCGAGCAGTTAGGGTACAGGACTGTGATGGTGCAGCTTCACAAGTCTCGCACATGACCATGTCCAGGACTGCTCTTCATAGAATCTGTGAGAGTGAAAATCCCAGTAAAGTCATGGTAGGTTAAATCAAATTATTTTTTTAATAAGTTCTTAAATAAATCAAACTCCCCAGTTAGAAATGCACTTCATAACAATCATTCCTTCTGGGTAAGGATAAGTTTAAAAGCTCTAGTGAAATAAAAGCTTTGGTGAAATCCGTGCAGGTAATTGTGGGATCTGTTAGCGTGCATCAAACTGAAATACCCCAGGTACAACAGTAAAACTTTAATCATCACGCTCAGTAAGATGAGTTCTGCGTGCCAGCCTTTGCAGGCAGCCGGTCCTGAGCAGAGGATTTCCATCTCGTTTAGTTTGAAAAAACACTGCTACTTACCAGGGGGACCGCTGATACGGGGGTCTTTTGAAAGCAAGCATCACTCTTGCACGACGCGTCAGCATCGCGCTGCGCAGTGTCTAACTCCTGTAGTTTGCACGGAGGAAGTGTCTAAGGAACCTTGTGACACCTTATTCCATTTGACACTGACTCACCTAGTGCCCACAGGCAGAACTATCTTCCTTTCTCACTGGAGAGTAGCAATAAAGTAGAAGGTATTTTGGTGCGTGAAGTAACTCTTGCCCATCAGATTTATTTTTTATCATTGAGAAGATGAAATTTCTGCTGGTTTCTTCTTTTTCTGTATTTTCCTCTGTACTGCCCCTTCTATCTGACTTCCTTTAAACCCGCAGAGAACTGACCTAACATGCAGTGACCATAAAAGAGGTGAGCAGCAAAGTCAAACAGAAAGCCTGCTGCTTCCCAAACCTCTGTTTTACCAGAAGAGTCATCCCTCGCCTCCCCTGCTATCTCACTTCCCTTGTGATGGTATGTGGGAGGTAATTTGGTGCTCTCTCTCCACAAGGCACCTTCCAGCCTGATAGGAAGAGGAACAGACAAGAATTTGCTTGGAAGGAGAGCTGCTGGGTGTCCTTTTGGTTCATTGCCTTGTGATGTCCCTCAGTCTTTCCAAAACAGAAATGTTCCTGAGTGGGTAAATTCTGAGGAGGCTGTCTCTTATACATGCTAAAAATATATTGTTTCCAAGTGCAGCGGGATGAAGCTAAAATATGTTCTCAAGAAAGAAATTTACTCGATTTCTCTTCCCAGGTCAGTGAATTGTCCTCGGAACAGTTTGACCTCGAAGAAGAAGTTTTGTCTGATCTCAGTTTTGATGATGAGCTCTCTAACCAGGAGGTGCCATCTAACTAGTGCAGCTCTGTCTTCATGTCGTTTCCAAAAGTTCTGCAGTGTTTCATGAGGAGGGAAAGTCTAACGCTGTGAAATGACATGTGCGTCATATCCAATGTTTTCTTTTTCTCCAAATACGTAACAGCAAAAGAAATGGGCAATAAACCTAGTGTTACTAAAATTAAAACCCAAAAATGTATGCTGTTTTTGGAAAGGAAGTGTTTTCCTATCAACTTATCCAGGTCAGCTATATATGGAAGCCAGCTTATCTGCGTGATTATTATTTAGACAGCATAACAGATGTGCATAGCACCTATAGAAAAATAAAAGGAATGAGCCCTCCCTGCAAGAGCCTACAGCTCAGGTTCACTCTGATCTCCAGCAGGAGAAAGCTGGAGACGACAGGAGATATTTTACCAGCAGGAGTAGCTGTGGTACTTATACACGTCTGCACAGGCACAGAAAAAAATATTTCTTTAAGCGAAATTTCTTTTAAAAAGATAAGCCTAAGTCTTGTAATAATGTGTTAAACCACAAGTGCCACATGGGTTGAGCCCCAGCTACAAGTAGCTGGAACATTATGATGATGTAAAGCAAAGATTCTTTCTAATTTCAAACAGGTTTTTCATTAAGTTAAGTAAAATTTTGTAACTCTTGTGTGATGAATGAGCCTCAAAGGCAGCACAAGCAACGGGAAGGGCTGTCAAGCTCCCCGGATCACGAGGGCGTGTGGTGGCGGGGGGATGGCGTATGTGACAAGACCCCTGCTCAGATTTTTTGACCTCTGTCTTTGGAAAAAAAGTTGATTGGAAAATGGGAGAGCTCAGGGAAGAGCCACAGGCATGATTTGAGTTCCCTCTTGAAATGAGAGAAGTATGGCCTACTTAATTTAAAAATAATTGAGCAATGGGGTGATTTGATCCAGGAGAAGACACCTGATACTGGATGAGCTTTTTAACCAGGAGGGTGAAGGTGACACAAGACCCAAGCTGGACGCTGACTTTGGGGAACGGGAAGCAAGACGCAACGTTTCACAAGAGGGAGTGCTGAAGGGAGGGACGGGGTGAGTCCTCCACCCCGGCGAGCTCCCGGACAGAGATTGTATCTATATTGTTTATTCTCCCGATGGCGGAGACACCTGAAGCTCCAGATCCCGCTCCGAGT
>NW_010575986.1:0-3806 GCF_000687285.1 Phaethon lepturus
GCTCTATCCTGGCTGAAACCAGGACAGAACATAACAGATTTATGTTATTTATAGACAGATTCAATCATTCTAGCAGTATTCATTTTTGTTTGCTTTTTACGTTTTTTAACAGTGATACAGTATGCTTCAGATATTTGCTTCTTTTCTAAGATTTCCTGATAATAAAAATATTACCCTTGAACCACCTAAACACATATTGTTTTGTTTACCCTTCAAAAAGCAATGTATCATATTTAATCTATGATTAAATATCGACTAAAATGACAAGGCCTAAGTAAGGCAGTTTGATTCAAGGTCTTAATTGCTTTACTAATACTACATACCAAACATAACAATGAATATTGCTAATTATTTTCAGCATTCATTTCACATTATCCCTGTTCCATGACATATCTTGAACTCCTTACCCATGTAACTATTTTTTCATAACATTTGAAAACAGTGATGTTGTCTGCATAAGCAAGAATTTGTTAAATCAAGCCCTGGATTTTTCAGTCAGTTATAGTGATATTTCAGCATGTCTTGAAAAAAAACCAAACAGAATTATAAATAAATTCTCAAGGTGACCCAGATAAGAAAGTTATTTGTGAATTTAAAAACAATATTGGTTAACACTGATAGATGAATTCAGATTTTTAACTATGGTAAGAAATGCAAATTTCTAAAAAATACTATTTAGTGTGAATTGCATTTTTCTCATTATGCAACCTCACTGGTGTGGAACCACAATCATTTATTAACACAGTTAGAAATGTAGAACAAGGTATTAATTTGTAGCTTGTTTGTAAAATTAGCTCAAAATTATTATTTTGATATATGATCCTCAGTTTCTGAAATTCTAATCCTTCAGAACTGTTTGTATTCATTCACTTTAAAGTGAGCCTGTGGAAACCAGCATAAGTTTTATTATCTAACTTTAATAATTCTTTATTTAAGGAAAGATGAATTCTTTCCTTTATGTGTGCATGGCCAAGCAGGAAGTTCTTAAGGAACATGACGTGGTCAAAAAAAGAATTTAGGAGTAGGGATCATTCTAGCACTCCAAAAGGGCATTCACCACCCCTCTTCTTGAATCTGAGCTATCAGTTGCAAATGCAAGAATCCAAGGGGATGATGCAGACCATACAAAGAGTGACCCAGTGACCCCAGTACATTTTTTATTAGGGTCTCACCAAGAAATGTGAACTCATTAGAGGTAGCACACATGGTGTCAGGCAAGTATGTCTGCTACACTTATGATAGCTTCTTGAGGGAGGGCAAAGAACATCAGTAAAAATAGTGGGGTGGATGGAGAGGAAGGCTGAAAAGCTGAATCATTGAATCACAGAATAGCTGAAGTCAGAAACACCTCTGGAGATTGTTTTCGCCACCCCCTGCCAAAATCAGAATATGGTCACCTACAGCAGGTTGCCCAGGAGGACTGTGTTCAGTCAGATTTTAGCTATCTCCACAGGTGGAGACACAAAACTTCCTTGGGAAACCTTTTCCAGTGTTCAACCACCCTCACAAAACAACTGTTTTCTTATGTTCAGACAGAATAGCATGTGTTTCAATTTATGCAGATTGCCTCTTGGCACCACTGAGACGAGTCTGTCTCTCCTTCATTTCCCCAAGCATGTCTTCTCCAGGTAAAATAGTCCCGGCCCTTTCCACCTCTTTTCATATGAAAGATGCTCTAGTCCCTTAATCGTCTTTGTGACCTGTTACTGGATTCACTCCAGTAATTCCACATCTTTTTCCAGATTTTCACAAATGTTAATTTCTCATGCAAGCCTTATGTACTGAATTTTGACCTAGATCAGTCATAACTTTACTATTGCAATGGGATAAGACCTAATCCTGAGATCACTGCTCAGCTAAATGAACCCAGAGTACGCTCTGCCTGTTTAGGTTACTCTGGCACATATGGGAAAGAAAGAAAGAAATGCAGATGACCCAAGTTGACATGTAACTGCTAACAACGTTTTGTGTCACACATCTGGGGGCTGTGCTTATGACCTACACAACAAATGTGAATTATCTCTGCGTGTGGGGATACCCTGGATCCATGGTAGAGATCTAAAATGGACCAGAGGGGCTGGAGACTTAATTTTCCCGTGTGTGAAGTGTGTGTGCATTGTAGCATAGAAATCAATAACCAGATGCTATACTTATACTGCTTAGTAAATAATTTTGAGACTATGTTACACTGAGTGCTGTGGTTCTGTTCTTATGGCTGCAGCACTCAAATTCTCCCATGTCAGGTTGGTTTCACATTTTACATAGGACCATCACTGAACAAAAGGTAGGAAAGACATCACTGTGTGGATGTGTCTAGAAACTTAGCGATATTGATTAATTACAATGAATAATATTCATTAATTTTAATTATATAAACTAAATAGAAACAAATACATTATGACAAAAACCAGGTTTTTAAATTGCATACAGATGGTCATTTGTGCTTTTCTACAGGTGATGTTTTTGAGTAATTTTTCATTACTTGTTATATTCAAATATTTAATTTAATATTCCTCTTTTGTTTAAGACAAAAAACCTAAAGGGAAATAAAAATTCCCTTCAGCTATTCAAATACCAAAATCCAGGTGGTTTTGAGCTTAATGTATTACTATTACAAAGTCTCTGGAGGAGATAAGGGAACAGTTCTATGCAATAAGTAGAAAAGAAAGTGCATTGTTATGAGGAAATGGTGTAGGGGTAAAGAAGTGTAAGGATGCATACTAATAGAGTTTTGTTTTACCTTCAATTTATACTGCATAATTGAGGACATCTAATCTTCAAGAAATCAACATTAATATTACTGTCACATAGGGACTGATCAACCTTCCAAAAGGCAGAAGGACTGGAAAGTTAAAGATCTTTAAATATTTTTTTACTTTTTTCTGCTGTGGGATTTTAAACTGTTGCGTTTTTTTCATACTAGCTGAAGGACTTTTGACCTTCATGAATTAATGAATTATAGATAAAAATGAAATGAGAAGAAAGTAGTAAAGATTATAACGGCTGGAGAGACTATGAAAGTAGTACTTTCAGAGGAAATTCCAGTTAAAAATATAATATTTGGGAGTCCACTTGCAATCAGAAACTATTATGATTGGCAAAAATTGATCTTCAGGTGATATTCATGTATAGAATCATAAATCATAACAGAAAAATATATGCGCTTTTATCTATGAATTTATTATTTTAATATCTTAACTGTATACTATTTATATAAGAATTTTATGGTTACCTACCCCAGTTTTCTGTTCTAACTACTTCAGCTGGAGCCTGTAAAAAATAAAATAGCTCCTTTCATATTAAAAAAAAGTATTTCTAAACTTCTTGGGACTTATATAACACTTCTTGTGACTTGTACCTTAAGTGTTCCAGAGAGTATTAAGATAGAAAATGAAAGATTAAGTAAACAAAACAGGCTCATTTATTACACAGTTCTGATAATTTCTATTAATTTATGTTAAAGGTTAATCTCACAGACAGATGCTCTTAATTTTAATTCTATTTCTTTAACATCACTGATATTTTGACGTATTTTCCTTTGATATTCATGCAGCATCTTAATTGCAGATTAATTCAATCTCTTGCCAAGGATTTTCCTTCAGCTTTCAATAAATTTGTCAAAGAAAAGTACTGCTAGTCTTGTTATATGGAACTATTTATTCTCCAAGAAATATAAAAATTAGATTACCTTGTAGATTGTAATTGTGATGGTTAGCTTATTTAGGTTTTCCACTTGTTACAATAGCATGTTTCCCTGCTTCTAATTGCAGGTTTCTTAATAGCAAAGCACCTGGGGGTGCTGGTTG
>NW_010575987.1:0-3856 GCF_000687285.1 Phaethon lepturus
GGCGCGTTCTCGGAGGTTGCCTCGGGGTGCAGGAGGGGCGTCCGAGGCTGCTCCGCCCGTGGCATCAGGGGGCATGAATGTGCAGGGGACGGAGGTGGGAGTGGGCGTGGGGAGGCCTTGCTCTGCCCTCGGGCCCCCTGCATCCCTTCGTTTAAAAACCCACAGTACTGATGTTCCCCACAGAGGTCATAAACTCTCTTCAGCTACGCTTATTGAATGTCCTGAAACGTTATGAGCCAAGGAAGCTATAGCGATACAAAGAGATGAAAATCGCTTTGATTTTAATTTGATTTTGTGTCATTGGGTAGCAGTGTTGTGGTGGTGAGACCACAACAGAAAAACAATAGCATGCGGATCTTTTTTTATCAGTTAAAAGGGGCAGGAACTTATTCCACTTGCTTTCTTCCATTCCTAGCGTTCATCCAAGGGAGGTCGCTGAGGTACTGGAACAGTTCCTGCAGGAGGGACGGATTTCAGCTCTCATGTGGGAGGTCTGTCAGCAGCAAGCGCAGGCAGGCTCACCTGAGCTGCAAGAGGCCCTGCTCAACAAGATCGTATGTTTGCCTGATCACGTGAGCAACAAACTCCAGGGGGAAAACCCACCAGTGTTCTTCCCACAGAACTACTTTCCTCTCTTGGGTGGTGCAATTATCCAGGTGCTGCAGAAGATCTCTGAGTCTCTAAGAGGTAAGATTGCAGGAGGACTGTGCTATAGAGACGGCCCTTCTGAAGAAGTGTTTTGTGCATGGACCCCCTTGGCTGGTGCTTGAAATACAGATAATGGGTATTGCAGAGCCTCATGTTCATCCTTCAGGCTGAAGTTTGTTGTGATAAAAAGTATAAGATACCAGGAATGAGGAAGGTGGCCGAGGCATTTTTAAAATCCCACTGAAAGCTGCAATCCTACAAGCTGTTAAACAGTGTTGTCTGTGGCCAGAGCTTAGTTGTGGTCACTTGGTCTGTGCCGAAGTAATTGTGTGGAAGATTTAAACGGTACTGAATGAACCAGTGGCTTTGTTACTGTTGTGTTAAAGTGGGATTGAACTGCTTTAGTCTTCTGACTCTTGCTGCGTATAAATTACTGGATACTGTTTTGTGCCTGAAGGCAGGTAGGGGAGGGAGGAAGAGATGATTCCTGAAGAGGAAAAGTTAATCTGTGTTTCAGGCTTTGGTATGTGTAGAAGTGTATGCACCTCTTTCTGAAGGTTGTTTGGAGGATGCTGATGATGCTCCTGGTGTCTGTTTTATCCCAGGTGGCTTGGATTGCTCAATCTCTTTTGTTTCTCATGTCCTGGGGAAGGTATGCATTCATGGGAGACAAAGTGAGTGTTTTACAATACTGTTTTGGGGAGAGGGACAGTCTGTTTTACTGTATTTAGTATGGAAGGATGACTATGGTGATGATCAACAGGGGAGTGGGACACTGACCAATTAATGCTTTGTGGGTTTTGTGAGTTGGACTGTACAGGCTGCACTCTCCGTTCTGAGGCTACTCAACTACCTGCCTGATTGATATCGATGCTTTTCTGTCAGCTCATGTGAATGTCATCTGCTCTCTAAAAAATTGATGAGGTTATTAGCCTTCTCATCCTGCCATTTGGGGCATAACTATTAAATGCTCTTCTAGTGCTATTCATCCAGTGGTCTGAAAGTGCCTTCTAAATACCAGCATAAATCACTGCCCATATGTAGTAATCCTCTCGTGAGTAGCCTTCAGCCTGGCTTTGCTTAGGACTTTGAAGCCACTGAACACAGAAGTAGTTAACAGGGCTGGCGAAGAAGAGGAAAGATTTTTCTAGCAGTTTACTGTGATGAGGAATACTTGCAAGTTCTTTAGGCTCCTTAGGTTAGTTTTTACTACAGGAACAATCTGGAACTGCAAACTGTACATTGTATTTCTTTATCTTGTAAGGATCTTGGAATTTTGCAGGCTGACCTTGAGTACCATTGCACCAGTTCTGTCCATCTGGTGTATTAACCTCTTTTTTCTTCCACTTCAGAGGAGATTCTGAGCGTTTTGGTACCCCGCCTAACGGATCTCACCAAGTCAGACTGCATCTGGCAAAGAATCTGCTGGCGATTGGTTGAATGTGTGCCAGACCGTTGGATGGAAGCAGTGGTCCTTGGTTTTGTGCAGAGAACACCTGGGTAAGAACTCTGCTTTCCTCCTTGATCCAGAGCAAAGGCTGGAATTTTTTCACAAATACTTGCAGAATCTGATTCTGAAAGATGCTGATGTGTGTGTGTTTGTGTAGGCAGTGTCTTACAGTGCCATTTCCTGAGAAACTCTAGGGTAAAGTAGCTGATTGTTCCCTCTCAGAACCTGTACCAGTCCTTAAAGATCTGCACTGTGACATGCAGTGAAAAAAACAAGTGAAAACATTCTTTGCAATTACTGACTTGCTCTTGAAGTTCAGAGGTGTTTTAGACAATTTGTTGCAAATTGCTGCTCACAGAATTTCCTATGATTAGTGGCATCATTACAGTAATTACATGGATTCCTAATATTTTACTATTGACCTGTCTTGCTAGGGCAGATGTCTTGTCTAGGTTGCTGGGGAATCTGGTTGTGAAAAACAAGAAAGCTCAGTTTGTGGTGACACAGAAGGTGCTGCTTTTGCAGTATGGCCACACGGTAAGGACTCTGCGTTGAACAGTGGTGTAGTAACGCCTGTTTTTGCCAAGTGCCAATGTGTTTCCTAGAGCTCCAGGTCTTGAGTAAGATTTAACTCTCCATTCTGAAATCAGCCCTCAGTCTCTCCACATGGACTTGAGCTGTGCAGCTGTTCACTTACATCCCCTCAGCCGAATGTGATGAAGAGGGAGTGGTAAACGATTGCTTTGAAATTATGGGATTCATGTCCTCTCTCAGGGTTGATGGCGATTATCAGAATTACTGTACTCTTTCTGGAACCAAATAGTTATTTGCACATAATTTCAGTGTGCTGGGGACCTGGACACATCTAGTTAACTTAGAATCTGAAAGGAGAAACTGAAGAAGTCGTGACCCACCCTCAGGGATAAGAATTAGGTTGAAGAGATGAGACAAGAAGTGGGATTTTTGTTCTTTTCCTGTGTACCTATGTTTGTCGCAAGGTGTTAGGAAGCATTCTGTGGCTTGTGATGTTGTTGTCGGGGATGTTCTGTGTTCCATGTTTGCCTGGGACTGTGCTGATCTGGTTTTGATGGTAAAAATACTATACTATATTCCTGTTTTGTTGTTCCATGTATTTCATCAGCAACTGCATGTGTGCGTTTGTTTTATTAAAGTTGCTTTTCTGTCTCTGAACCTTGTCAACCAGTCCCTTAGAATGAGAAGTTTAACATAGTAAAAATGCACACTTGTCATTGCTGGATGACAACTTTATGCCCAGTTAAGGCAAGACTCATGCTTTTCATTGCAGACTGCAGTGTTACAGAACCTCCTTGGCTACCTGTCCCTGGACAGCCTTCGGCGTGCCTTATTGATCAAAGTAAGGTTAAGTGACATTGTTGGTGAGATATCTGATGGAAAAAAAATCTACTGTGGGAGTGTGCATGTATGTGTGTCTGTGGGGTGCACGATTTTGGTACTTGTCTAAGTCACTTTTGCTACTGTTCATGAGAGTGAAGGAAGCCCTACCATATCACAAGTAAATGTGATACACAAATCGCAGACTTTCTGCACTGGTGGAGCTAGTTTTTCCTATTTAATTGGTAAATTGTCTTCCAAGTAGGAAAACTAATGAGGCTTGGATTCTGACAGATGTCCCATGTCCTCCATCCTTCTCAGCTTCCTCTGAAGTTGATGTCATCCCGTATTAGCGTGACTGGGCAGAAGTGATGAAGTGGGATCGAGTGCACCCTCAGCAAGTTT
>NW_010575988.1:0-3840 GCF_000687285.1 Phaethon lepturus
TTTTTTTTTTTTGGTAACAAGTAAGCCTAAAACTTTGTATGCAGATATTAAATGTTAAAACTCTTATGGATAACATACAAACAGACCTCAGCACAAGGAAAAACCTGTTAAAGTCATGATATGTATAAAGATCTGCTGAAGTAAATGAGTGCAGAATATGCACTTGTTCATTGATGCACCAGGACTGAACTTCAAACTAGAGTTTTACTAATTTTTTTTAAATTTTAGGACAGTTTATATGGAAACCAATAGTTTTTATGAAAAAAATGATAGATTTAAAAAATATATTCAATGTGGGAGGTGTGCTATGCTGGCAACAAAATCTAAAGTGATGTTGACCTAAACAGAGCTTGCTTTTATAGATTTAGACATCTAAATCTATAAAATTTGATGACCCTTGCTTAGTGCATTCTACTCTTCCCAAATCCATAGCTTCTGTTGTGCTGTCTCCTGTCTTCCTCATTGTGCTTTTACTCTGCAGTCTAAAAGAAATCAAGATATCCACGCACCAACAATTTACTATGATTCTATGTAGATTTATTTGTATTCTAAACAAAATATGGAGAAATGCATTATATTTTTACAGCTTCCAGAAATATAATCAGAATTTGGAAGAGTGAGAGTTATATGACATGTTAATGTGTGATAATAATAATTTTTTTTGCAGTGAATGTCTGATTGGTCTTCACTGTCTGCTGGTCTTCACTGTTGTCTGTCCTTTGGAGGTCACTGAAACACTAAACAGTGATGTAAGCCTTTTTTCCTTTACATCTTCTAAATACTTAGGCAGCTTAATATCTTATTTACGTTTTTAATTCCAAAGCTTATAGAAATGGTATTAATAGTAATAAGTACAGAAAGTAATTAATAGCTCCACTAAGTTCATCCAAACAGAGCTTTTGAGATGTCATAATAAACTATTCCACAACCAGTATGAAGTTATTTAGAGCTTAGATTTCACCCACCTTGAAGCTGTTATTTGAATGCTAGAGCTTGCTTCTAAATCCATTTATTTATCATGGAAAAATTACCAAAAATGATGCCAAAACTACAATTTACAGTGGTCAAAATATCAAACTTGATAGAGCCTAAAAGCTTACAGCCCCTTTGCTTTCATAGTTCTTTCAGCAATATATCCTACAAGGGTGGTACATATTGTCATATCATGCATTCAGGTAAAAACAAAAACAAAACCAACGAAAAACCGGTTCTCCCCCCAAACAACACACAATATATTTTAGTTTTGTAAATGCTGAGAATTGTGTGGCTGATGTTTCAATTTTCAGGCTTCTAAGAAAAAGAACAGCCTTCTCTATGAATAGTGCCTCCCTTAAACATATAGATTTTTACAGGTACAGGTTAAAAGAAAATGAGCTTAGAGGTCTGAACCAGGCACCTTAGAATGAAGTAAAGAAATCTAATTTTTGCAAATTATCTTTATAACTGTTGTAGTAATTCATATCTACCTATCAGAGCATATCCCAGCCTGGAGGTTTTCACAGTCTGTACCTGAAGTAACTATCTGTCAAACATTTTAAACAAAATAGGAATATGAAATTTTGCTATGTTTTGTATAATGACTGGATATGTTTTGTCAAAACTATTAATACTAGCACATATATATTAAAATGAAATAACCAATAGGGACATAAACCAACAAAATTATTCTGGAACATTTCAAATCTCTGTGGAAATGGATTAGGACGCAGTACAAGAGATGACACCACAGCATAAATACTTTTGTGGTTACAGGATTAAAAAATATTGACTTTCACTCTCTGTAACAAGATGAATAATAATACATTAGCTACAAACATCAATAACAAACATGACCATTTCACTACACTTGCATGCTAAATGTGTTGAAAAGCAATATGCTTATTAAAAAAAAGGTAAAAAAAAAAAGATAAAATAGAGAAAGAGAGGTGGAGCCAGTAAATAGTGCTGCAGGGCAGATATCAGTGCATGAGAAGATGACAGCAACAGCCTGCAGTGATGTACACTTGAAATACGCTTTTGTAATAATGTAAAAAATAAATTAATAATAATAATTTTGTAATAAAAACTATGTGTACTTCATAGTTTTTAACACTCATATCTCTTTTAACAGGGTAGGGATGACTTTCTTAAGGCTTCTTAATAATATCAGAATTGAATACAACCCCAAATTATTCACTTCTAAGCCACATGATAAATTGGCCAGTATTCTACTTGCTTTAGGGGAAAACATGAAGACCAGGTTCCAATTTTTCGAGTTAGGATACATACAAATAATCCCTTGCCACCACTCATTTAGGAACCAAAGCTCTTTTAAACAGTCTAATTCAGCCAAAGCCCTTAAATGCATGTTTAATTTTCAGTGCATGTAATTCCAGTAGGGAGTAAACAGATGCTTAAATAAGTTGATGAAATGCAGCCTGTCTGTGATCCAGTTGCAAAATTACTGGCCAGTTAATGCCTTAAAAAAAAAGAAAGGGATGGTTGATCATTCATGTCTTCCCCCCACTCCAAAAAGCACATTACAAAAGCAATGTTTGCCTTAGTGTCATGCATTACTAATAACAAAAGAAAGAAACAAAAACTAACATCCCCTCCTTTCAATCTAGTTTCTCAGTTAACTACTAGAGGCAAAAGCTAATGTTCTATAAACTAGGTGTTAGCCCCTGTAATGGCTGGCTTCATGCAGGTTATTGCTACTATAAACCATACTCAACTGTTTAGAAAATCAATAGTATATTAAAAAAACCCCAGCAAAACAACTGTGGTATGTCTGGAACAGCTCCCTTGGCAAATTGGGTGTCTGCTGGCACTTAATGACTGATTTTCCCATACACAAAAGGTGGGACTTGCTCTGCTTCCTTTACAGTTGAAAGTCAACTACTTGTATTTCTAAGTTCTATGTTTTCCTCCTATCAAAATGCCATTAGACACACTTTGAGGTGATATTTTTTCAGGTAGCAAGATTAGTTTGGAGTCACTCAATTTAGGATAACTGCCAAAAATTACAATAGCAGAGACTGATATTTGGTATGTGAAACTTTTTTTCCATGACAGAAATCTGTCCAGAGCCCATACCAAATGGAGAAGAATGTTGGCAACAATCTAATGGTTAATCAGAATTCCATGTATATATTTAATGCAACATTGAGAAAGAGTGCAGAGCTGGGTGAGTTACTAATTATCCTGGGGTTGTGAGGATTTGCATTTTTTTTCCTCATACTGCTTCAGTAATGTGCTACTCGTTTTGTTTCTAAGTTAATTTAAAGTGTAGTCTAAAAGCTATTGCATCTCCTGCCTCCCTTGTTAAAAATTTATGAGAACTCTATTTCACCATCTATCAGGGTGCATTTTCATCTAGGCAGATGACGGAAAGCTTAGTACATGGGAACTTGTCTCTGTTTCTTCCTGCTGTCTTTTTAAGCACTTGGAAAACACAGTATAGGTGTTACGGAAGTGTGAGGCATGTGCAGCTGGCTTTCATGGACACGGTGAAGACTTGGCACTTCTAAAAGATATTAAGCCTTCAGTCAACAGGTAAAAGTATTTTATTCTAATGGTTCATAAAATATGAATACTCCACTAACAAGGGACAGTGATAGCACAGTATATATATTTTTACTGGGGCTATTATTTATGACTGCTTTTTATATGGGTTATCTTGGAGCTACCGGTTATGGAAATGCAGACTGGAAAAGTACATGGCAACGATGCTTTCAGTGTGACAATACTAGCCATGCTTTGTTAGAATCCATTGGATCCCTCATCTTACAAGGAAAATGATGCAATTCCTTTCCTGTCATTAGATGAGTTGCATCCATCTCTGGAGCCCTCAGCACAGGA
>NW_010575989.1:0-3917 GCF_000687285.1 Phaethon lepturus
TTTTTTTTTGTTTATTTCAGCACCACCAAAGTTTACAAGAACTCCTGTTGACCAGACAGGGGTTTCTGGAGGAGTCGCCTCATTCATCTGTCAAGCCACCGGAGATCCAAGACCTAAAATTGTCTGGAACAAAAAGGGGAAGAAAGTCAGCAACCAGAGATTTGAGGTATTAGGTCCATTGTTCTGTTCCTCTGAAAAACATTAATTCCAGCCTTGCTTCTAATCCAAATATGTGTGCTTTATTATCAGCAATTAAGCACAATAGATATGACTGTTGGGGGAGTAGTAGGAGTAGTCTCATGAAGTTTTTATTTTGCGAAGTGGTTATGCATAGCACCGTTAAAGAGAAAAATGCAACTGCGGTTTTCTAAACTGGCATGATCTAACTGGGGAGCCTTGACATGCTTCTGTTCAGCCTGCCATCTTTTCCAGGAAGAAGATGGGGGAAAATTATTTGAGCAGTAATTGCTGTGTCCAGGGTGCAAGCCACCTCCTTTTGTGACAGTGTGCATCGAACAGACCTAGGTTGCTACTGCTTCTGCTGGCACTGTTGCAGAGAGATATGAAAAGGACATTGTAGTTCCTGCTGCTGAAGAGGAAATGTAAAACATGTTTACTTTTTATTCTTTTCTTACCAATAACCTAGGAAAAGGCTTTAGAGAAAGCTGTTCCCTCTCCACAGCCTTCCAATTTAAGGAAACAGTGAAGATACTCTGTTCAAAGAATACTGGTTATTTGGGGGAAATAAGACAACAAATATTATTCCCTCTTTTAGTGGCAGGAACAATTAATATCAAATACGGACTGGCCTTTAACATGCAGAAAAAACTCAGAAAATGGGAGAAGGCTTGTAGAATAGATACCAAAGCTGGCACTAAGCATATATGGTATTCACTGTGTCTTTTCACTATTTTCAATGTCAAATAAGATACTTCTGCATTAAGAAAACAACTTTTTGGAAGATGTCACAGTTGTGACATGTATTTTATGAGCGAATGATCTAAGGTATACCTCTTAAATTTGACTCGATATTGAAATCGTTTGTGTTAAATTTTAGTAGTATTTTGGAAAATTGCTTGCCCTGGCTTTCAGGTTAGATTTAAGTCAGCAGAAAAGTGCATTTATTGTATGAACTAATTTTTTTAAATTCGTTTTTTGTAAAAAAAAATATTTAAAGGCATTGGAATTTGTTCATTAACCAATATAACTCGTTGCTTGTATATTTACTACAATGTGACAAACAAAAGCCTGAATTTATATGTGACCTCCTAGTGCCAGGAACTGTTTGCACTTTGCAGAGCATACGCAGAGCTCTAACTGGCTAGAGGGATTCACATAGAAATTTTATCATAAACTCTACACAATTTTTCCCCTTCTGGTCACAAAATTTTCACTCAAGGTGAAGTGAAAATTTCATTTCATGTGAAATGTGCATGTACACGTTTACTGCATTGATTCAGTTTTATTTTGCAATATGTTGTGGTTTATTTTCTTCATATTTGTTTTCTATGTACCTATGTACCTGTTTTCAGGAAGAATAAGCAAAAATAAAACAGTTTTCTTTCCACAAAAATTTTTAAATGGAAATATAAAAAATTAATTTAAAATGTTTTAAAAATGCCTTTAGTGGACTGTTGAACAAGCTGTATAGCCAAGTAAGATGAAATGTAATTCCAAGAAATAGAAAACACTTACAAAATATTTTATAATTTTTATTATAACCACTGAGCAGAGTAGTTATAAAGTGTGTAGAACACATCAATATTTTAAGCAGCTTTCCTCCTGTCAAAAGTGAGGACATTAATTCATGCCATAGGATCTCTAATTAAGAACAGAACAACGGAAAAGACACATGGAACATTTGAGAAACAAGAACCATCTGAAATTATCAACTCCACCAATGAGAGAACAATTACTTGGTCTTCTTTTCCTCCTCTTTCACATCAATATTTTGTATATTTATCTTGAATTTGATTACTTAATAATACAAGACATTAAAATGTTTTACCTCACCACCTGTCTTCATAGAAGCCTAGTAAATACAGCTGGAAAGGACTTCAGTGGGCCATCTAATCCACATGCTTTCCCAGAGATCCTGAGGGTTACTCACCCCTCCCCCAATAACCTTGGACAGCCTCTGACAGTGTTTCATAAACCTTGCCATGATTTTTTTTTCTCATGTGGAACCTGAACTTTTTTGCTGGAATTTGATGTACATAGCAATTGTCTTATCTAGCAATGAGGGAACAAATAGTTTATTCCCTCTTTCTTGACAGTGGCCTGTATATATATTTGAAGATTATTATCACTGAATGTGGAATGTTCTTGCTCACAGGCTAATTCTCACAACTGAGTGAGAACAGTGGTTAGAGCTATACATTGTTTCTGAAATTAAAGGCTACAATAAGACCTTGAGGGACTTCACTATTAATCTTCCATCTTTGGTTTATATTGCGAGTATATACTATGAATGAACATGAAACAGGAGGATTCTTTTTTCTCCTCTTGCCTCAAATCAATTCAAATTGTATGAATTAGGAAAATCTACTTTAAGTTACTAAGAAGTCTGTCTCAGAGGAACTTAAAAGGAAACAAACAAGGGGGAAAAAACAAGTTTAAAAATGGGCACTATTCAACCCTGTGGCATGAGGCTGGTGTTATTAAAGAAACTGTGCTTTAAAAAAAAAAAAATCTCATTCACTCAATGGGAGAGTGGGAGGAATTAACTATCTGTGATATGCAGGAAAGGGAAGAACTCATCACGGGAAAAATAAATCCATTTTATGATACACATATTGGAAACACCAGACTTGAATCTTAATCTCTGCAATATTTGCCCAACTCAAGCTGCTGCAATTGTTTTTATTGTCTATCCAGCTACAATTATTCAGTGTTCAGATTTAAACAATAATAATTATTCTTTTTAAGTGTAGCAATTGTGATTATTTGGATCCTGTGCTTTCATTTTTTATCTACACATCGTTAGTCTGTCTGCTTTGGGATTGCAAAATTTTCCTATCCCTCATAAATGTCAATTTATCAAGAATTCTAGTTATTCTTTCATTTATGCTAAGATCTGATGGAGATTTCGTGTTGTTTAGGTTTTTTTATGATGATTTAAAGAACAAGGAAAAGTAATACAGCCTGTGGGCTATTCAGCCTACTTCTTCTGAGATAAAAACAGGTTTTTATCTTATTTCCAGTTAGACCTCTCCCACTGCTAAGAAGAAACTAAGCAATTCCTACAAGGAAAATGGGAAGATAATGGACATATAGCCATAGTTCCTCACCCTGTACTTTATTTCTCTCTTATTCTCAACAACTACAGAGATCTGTTAGATTAATTCTGTGTAAATTAGACATACAGGCACAAACATATGTGCAAACAGCCATATATGTAAATTTTTTAATGCATGTATATATAGATTATGGGCAAATTTTAATGATTTGGGGGAAAAAAAAAGGTGACTCTTGGTAAGTGTCATTGATGGTAGTACTAATATACATTATTGACAAAATTTTTTTAAGTAGATTGATTAGATTAATATTATTACCTTATTATTTAGTCTCTTAACTGGTCACATGTTTTGTTTGGGTTTTTTTAATCCAACAAATGTTGGATAAATTTATTTACATTCTGTGGGTTAAATGCATACCTAAACTGAGTAGTCCTATCTTGTACAGAAATTGCTCACTGTTTTCACTTTGGAGATAAATGAATGAGTAAACTGCACTCTGTGAGTAGAGTGGGAATATAGCCAGCAGCAATTAAAGTGGATGTAGCTGGCATCTGACAGCAGAATACTTAAGCTAAGAGAATGGAGAGAGATTGGTTTTGAACTTCAGGATGAAAGAGCAATAAGGTACAGAATAGCTGTTACACCACTGAAAGACCTCAAAGGAACTAAGAGGTGTTC
>NW_010575990.1:0-3889 GCF_000687285.1 Phaethon lepturus
TCTGTGATTCTGTGATTCTGTGAAAAAGACATTTAAGGATTTAAAAAGTGGGGGTGAGGGCAGGTTGTACATGCTCCTTACACTCTTTTCCTGATTTCCTTCGAAATTAATGTATTAATGTTAATTTTCACCATTCTCAGTTCATATGGATCTATGAACCAATTTGCCTTGTATGGATTATCGCTCTTAAGATGTGCAGATTGGCCACTTTTGATAAATCCTGCCCGCTATCTTGAGGATAGTCATTTTTCATTCTAAATTGTTGCACACAGCTTGCTTGCTTTATTACTCATAGTTGAAACTTAATCTTTTTGAACCTCATACTAAACACCTTTGTCCTCACATACTTGACAGGAACTACAAATTGCTGTTGGCCCACTTTTAGTTTGGTAATTACACTACAGCCAATACAGGTAGAATAAATAGCTATTGGAATATGCCTGACATTCATGTGCTGTTGTAGCTTGACAAAGCATCTCTTTCATCTTGACAAAAGAGCTGAATACCTAGTTTCTTTTTTATCTGTCTGTGCTAAGTTATGATGACCACAGATCCTGTCAGTTTTGGAAAATGGAAAAATGAAGGTAATGACTATGTTTCAATTTTTAGAATGCATTTGTCTTCAGTGTCTTAATGGTGTTTTGTGTCCTCCTTAGTGCTCATGCCTTCTCTGGGGAAACCATTATATTAAAATGAGCCAATACATCATTAATCAGTCTTGCATGCCTGTTTGTCAAAGGTGATTAGCACAAGAATGGTATGTTACTGTATTTTTTTCCCAAATCCTGTTTACTTGAGGGAGTAGCTGATTTCCTTTGATTTGTTGTGAAGTCATTGTCACCCTTCTGTCCTGGTTTTGACTCCCAGCACCTAAAATCAGGTGAAATTTCTAAAGAGATGGCATTTTAAAATTACCTTTCTTCTGAGTTGTAATTATCACTCACCTCCTTCAGTTTTACCACCTTATAATTATACACACATTATCTAATTTATGTCAGGGTCTGTTTCAGAAGTGGGCTAACGAATGGAGTCTCAATCTCAACAGTGTTGCAATTTTCATACAACACAAGGAAGTTTTCTTCAGACATGTCAAGTCCAGAAGTAACTGTTACAGCAATTACTGCTGTACACAATAGAATTTCCCTTTTCTTCTCTTAATTTCTTGTGTTTCATCTCTAAGAACATAAGGACTGTTAGATGGACCAAAGCACATCTCTTAAAGTAACCAATAAAAAAACACTAGGGGAAGAGAGCATGTGCTGAGAAATACTTCTTAGAGAATACTCTGTTTCTCACATTTGGCAATTTCAGGACAGCCTGTGATGGAAGCTGCATAGGTTCATCATATGTGTCATGATTAATGGCCCTTGATTCCCGTCTTTTTTGACAGATACATCTTGCAGAGAAAAACCAATCGTGATTTTAAAGTAACTGAGCATTGGAGACACTACCACGGAATACTGGTAAGGTGGCCCAATGACTAATTGTCTCTGTTGTTAAAATGCACACCTTATGTTTACATCAAATTTGTGCAGCTTCAGCTTCCAGCTGTTGACTCTTCCTGTGCTTGCTAGATCAGAGCGCTTTTCTGCTATCTCTATGCTTCTTCCTAGATAGATGTGCATATATAATCATTATGTACTTTTATATTTGCTCAGACAGGGGCCAGGTGCTTAGCTACACAGACCAGGCAAGTTTTTTTTTGTTTTCCATTTCGGTTTTCATTCATTGGTTTTGGTTGTGGTTTGTTGGGGTTTTTTTTTTTGCAGGAGACTGAATTTGCCGCAGGTAAAGTACCTTCAGTTAAAAATCAGAAAAAGAAAATAAATCCCTTGGGACCTACGGTTTGTAATTTTTCACTGGACCTTCAGCAGGCTTCCTTTCATTTAAGGTGCCTAACTATTTTGGATCTCTTCCCCATTTCCTTAGGAGCACTTGCATCCACTTTTTCTTCTATTGTGGGCAAGTATCCGTATGGCCAATGCCATTTGCTTACCTTTCTCAGGTTTTGACTTGGTGTTCACTAGGGATCAGGCTCTTTCAAAAAACAATAAGGTCTAGCAGGATTTCCCCACAAAATCATAAGTACCATGAGTGACGATTAATGAGTGGGTAAGGGTGAAGGAAAGAAAGGAATGGGGAACAAACAAAGCTCCTCGTTTTAAAGATCGCTCTAATTTGATGTTGCTTTTAGAAAAAATATGGACAAATGAATCACCTTATGATTCAGACTGATCTGTACTGTGGGATGTTATCACATACCACTAAAAAGAGGAAGTGATTAAGAGACCTTACAGCTACGCACAATACACCTGAAAGCTTAAATAACGGATTCAGATGAAGGATATTTAGACCATAAAACCCAAATGTTAAGTAGTTGACTTCAGTAGAAATAATGCATGAGCTGCAGCAATTTAGTCAGTGTGATAAAACCCTAGCGATTTAAGATCTGATGCAGATCTGAGGTTGGTGAAAGACAGCACATTTATCGGTTTGATACCAATAACTATGCTGTCTTTTGGGGCTAGGGCAACTCTTCTGCAGGGATCCTGTCACAAAACAGAGAGCAGGATTAACGCTGCTGAACGAGCAAGCCCAAACGCCAAAGCAGCAGACCGTG
Source organism: Phaethon lepturus (assembly GCF_000687285.1). NCBI lineage: Eukaryota > Metazoa > Chordata > Aves > Phaethontiformes > Phaethontidae > Phaethon > Phaethon lepturus. The sequence goes on from NW_010575990.1 coordinate 2,621, forward strand.
CTGGGAGCCCTCCATCTCTCTGAACACAGACACTAGATATTGGATAGCATACAAAGCGAGACTTGATCTGCTACGTGTTTCTCAGTTCAACACTTGAATTTTTTCCTAAGAACCACAATATGTTATATTTATCTCAATGCTTAGCCTCCTGAAAACGGAGATATCACGCTATCAAGGAGATAGCAGAATCACTAAATACCAAACAAAAATAAGTCAATTAGAGAACAAGACTAAGTCTATTTAGCTAAACACGTCTGAACTGAAAAAACAGAATACATGCAAATATTTCTTGGCATCATATCCAACATTCATCTTTAAAGATCAAAACATACACACATCTTATTTAATTGCAAGACAAAATGAGTCAGCCAAATATAAAATTAGTCATGACTGAAAAAAGCCTCAGAAAAATTACCTTCATGATAAAAAATTACGACATTGTCACAACATAAATTTGTAAATAACATTTTCTCACAACATTTATGGAGTTAAAAAAGCAAATGGTGCAAGAGAGCTTTGTTCTTTTGTTTTGCAAAATGAAGAAAAGTTTCTTTCATCTTGCTCCTACTTCTGAAGAAAATAGAGACCTGCAATAGCAGGCTGAGAGAGAAAAAGCTTTTCATTCCATCTTAAAGAAGCACACCTTTCTTTTTAATGACCATCAGCTTGCACTGTATGTCAATAACAAGCTACAACATATCCTGAAATAGAGGATTTTTTATGAAAGAATTCACTCTGACCACAATATGCATCACAAAAGAATACCATTAAGATCAACACTATTTTAAATACATGCAGGAAAAATTAAGATACTTGTGACTTCTTGCTAATTGAAGGTAAAAACTTCAATTAACGTTGGCTGTTTAATGCCAGAAAGAGTGCCTTTTCACTGCCTGAGGAACTTACATCACTGAAAATGGTGTGACGAGATAAGCTTATTTGTCTCCTCAGTATTTCTTATTAGCTGTCACCCCTTCATGGTGCTAGCTTTTGCTGATCGTCTTCTTCAGGTAGTTTGATGCATTGTACAGGGAGCTTCACTGCCCATAAGGCTATAGGTTGTAGTAGGCAGCCAGGCATGTAAAAGGTGATGTAATATCACTACTTAGATCTTATGTGGCTCTAGCCGTAAATTCTTCAGAAAACAAGTTCTGTGAGAATATTTTCAATGGTTTCAGGTATCTGAAATCCAGTAGTGTATTAAGTAGTGTATTTTTATTTTATTATTAAGTAGTGTATTGACCACGGGGCGGTTTACACGGCGCCAGG
>NW_010575991.1:0-3925 GCF_000687285.1 Phaethon lepturus
GCCCCGCGGGGCGGCTTTGGGCTTGGGCGGCTTTTCGCCTTGCTGCGCCGGCGGGGAGGGGGAGCTGCTGAGCGGTGTAGCGCGGGGGCCACGGTGGAAAACCCAGGCAGCGCCCCTCTGGGTGTGCTTTTTGGGGTTTTTGTTGGTTTTGGGGTTTTGTGGGGGTTTTCTGTTTGGGTTTTTTGGTGGGTTTTTTTGGTTTTGTTTTCTGTTTTTAATAGGGCACAGAGGAAAACGTTAGTGCACAATGCTGAAATTGGGGATCTTGTCGCTGAGGCAGGTATCCAAAAAGTGGCAGTCACTGGAGCAGCTACGTTACTGTCATTCTTCGTGCTAGCGTGAGGTTTATGTGCCTTTGTGAGGAAGGTCACTTTTTACCCCCCACCCCGCCATCCCACCCTCTTTTTGCTAAGCCGTGCATCAGCAGCATGAATTCCAAGAAGCAGTAGGTGTTTCTTGGCATTTCGACTGGGATTTTGGAAAGGGAAGCCGGGTATTTAATGGGAAGGAATTGCGATGGAAAGAAAGGATGCGGAGGCTGCACACAGCCCTGAGTTTGCAGGCGTATGGAAGTTGTTGAAATCGGTAAAGGGTCGAAATTTGTGTTTGGAAAATGGTGACTATTTCTTTAGTTACTTATATGACGGATGAATATAAGGGAAAACTGGGCCACTAAGAATTTTTCCTGGTTTGCAGTTTGCTGTCAGCAGAAGGTGAAACATGTCCTTGAAGATACACAATTTTACATAAACAGCTGATGTTTACATAAGCCTAGATAAGTTTGTGAAAACCACGGATAGCAGAAGATGTGGTGTTAGCTGAACTCGGCTATCCTGCTGTTTGCCCACGTAATAATTTCTCTTTGTTGTTGTTGTTGTTGCAGCGTAAGAACAAAGTGAGCCACTGCACCTCTACCAAAGCAACCACCTGCGTTCCTCCTCTCCTCTGGAATGGACAATGGGATGGTCTCTGGCTTTATCATGATCAAAAACTTCTTCCTCTTCTGCGTTTCCATGAGTTTAGCGAGCCACTTCGGGTGAGTTGCCAGTTGCGTTTGAATTTTGGCTGTGGGTTTTTTTAAGGAGATTAAAAACTCGGCTCCGCGTGGTGCGGAGCAGCCGAACAAAACAAGCGGGCTTTGCATTTCATCTTAATGTGCTGGCGTCAGGGGGAAGGGAGCGATTTGCTTTCCTGCTCACATTTACTGCCTGGTATCGGTTCTTTATGCCCGCAACGCTCTTGCGGGAAGCCTTGAGGGGGCACGGGGAGCTCAGGCCAGGACTACAGCTGCTGAGTGCTCGGACCTGGGTGTAGCACAGGCGGGGGCTGCCGGGCTCCCTGCCCCCGTGGCTGCGATGGGGGGGTTGCACCTTCCCTCTCTCCTGGTGGGCGCAGGCCATAGGCAGCAGCAGGACGCGGCGCATGCTGCTAGCTGGTACAGGCTTTGCTAGTGAGTAAGCTAAGATCGTGACTGCTCAGAAGGATGGCTGAGCTTGAAACTTGCTGGAATAATTAGAAATCGTGTTTCCCTGAAGCATGTAGCAAGGAATCCTGTTTCTTTATTTTTGCTTTGGATGCTTTCTTGACAGTGATATTCTGGAAACTGTACTGAAGAAATACTCCTACTATAGCTCTTAGAAAAGAACCCAAACAAACAGAAAACTCCTATTGATATGTTTTTTTCCTGAATGTCTTAAGAACTTTCCAAAACCGGGCCATGCAATGGAGTCTAGAAAAGGCATTTTGCAAGTGCTCTGGAAACGTAGGTTGATTCTGCTTTGGGGAGGAGAACAATTATTTATGATTTCACCAGGAAAAATGAATCCTCCCAACGTGCTGATTCACAATCACACCCATCAATTCCTTGCTATAAGAAGATACAAAATGGAGATGCAAATCAGTTTCTGATTTCAAGAAAAGGGATTTTTTTTCCAGATTGGATCTAGGAGAAACACCAAACTTGGCGTGATGACTGTCTATGCTGTAAGCAAAACTTAGCCCTGTCTCCAGCATGTGTCCTACGTAGGCAGGTGGAAGCCTGTGAGCACAGTGGCTTACGTGGATGGTTGTAGGACTGCACATGTCAAAGGATGCAGAGACCTGCACACTCATTTATTCACATTGGAAAAGCTTGGTCCTCCTTTCACTGTGGTTTAAGGCAAAACTCTCCCTGGACTTTATGATAGAAATGGATAGAGGGCTTAGATAGTGTCTGACTGGTTTTAAACTTGTCTTGACGTGGTTGTAATTTGACAAAGTGTAACCACATTGAGAAAATCTTGAGGACTATAGCCTTAAGTCCTTCCCGATTGTGCATCATCCCTGTAGAAGGCAGCAGGTTGCGATAGCTGAGCAAGACCCGTTTGGTGTGGGGTCTTTTAACTGTGTTGCTCTTCTAACAGAAAGATAGACAGGTGAGGCTGCAAAAAAAGAGGGTTAAACGCTCCCTTTCGAGTCCAAAGCAAATACTGAATCTAAGTCCCAGGTAGGAATTGGTGTGACCTGTAACCTGGCAGATAATCAGAGCAGGACAGTTGGGGGAAACTAGGACACTTGTTTCCTGTGAGTTACTCAAAAAGCTGCTGTGCACTAAAATGAGATCATCACGTAACCTCTCCCCCCCCCGCTCCTTTTCTGATCTAGTAATTTTAGTCCAGGCCTGCAGAGATAAGCAGCTCCAATTCACTGCACCATTCACACGCTGCCTTAGGGCTGAATTTTGACCCTGCTCAAAAGACAGAGGATGCTCCAGCGCTTCTGTTTCAGAGGCAGAAGCAGTTTCAGAGTGTAATTTGCTAAGTGCTTTGGGACTGACTCTTCAGGACAGAACGGTACAATTTACATGTAGGCTGGTATATTAACTACAAGAATCTAATACTGATAAAACTTGCTGTCGCTACCAGGTTCTTCTTTATTAGCTTCATTCATGTTTGGGCTGCGCTGTTACATTGCAGTGCATTTTGCAATGTGCTAGATGACAGTGATTGGACAAATGAGCACAAATCAAGAAGCAAAATAACAGTAGGACATTACAGATGAAGGCAGAGATTTGTCCACGATTCTCCATAGTCATTCCATATGTATATTAAATCATAAGTACAGTTTTTGCCGACATAGCCAAAGCCACCTTGGGGGATTTTGGTGCCCAATAAACAGGTATTAGTCTCCCAGGCTACTTCAGAAATCTCAGCAAAAGTCTGTGATTAATGTTTAACTTAAATGTGGAATGACTACCGAGAGTTATTCACATCAATAGGCTGTAGAGAAGGACTGTAGGCATAGCTGGGAGAAGTTACATAAAGAAAAATCATTGAATTAGGATTCAAAGATATAGATGAAAGCAGAAGAGGATGCGAAGCCCCACACCGTTGTTGGTGTAATAGTTTTATGAGTCTGCTTCTGCAGAAAGGGTCCAGCACGAGCCCAGGTTTTTCAAGCTTGCTTGAACTCAGACTTGGGTTGTATAACGCTCTAATGGGTTTAGGTATTTTACTGAAGTATTTCAAGATAGTTCACAATTGTCTTGAAAGTAAATATTAATAACAGAGCTAGAGAATAATTAGAAGTTAAATATAACTGCGAAGAGTGTTTTCAGGTGAGACGAGAGGCTGATTCCTCTTTTTTTGTATTTTTTTATGTGAAGGATTGCACTGAATTCGGTCGCGGTTTCATGAGCGCAAGACCCACAGGGTCAGGCTGGCAAAACCAAGCAGAAGGCGGGTCAGTGGAAATTCAAAATGATTTGGATTCCGCTCCCTTCAGACTGATGCCCACGAGAGCAATGCCGTGAGCATCCCACAGGATGTGGGACCAGCGTACGCAGTGCCCCGTCCCGCCAGACTCCGCGGGTGCCGTGGCACTGCCCAGCACCCGGCCCTTTCCGCCCCTCGGGGAGCCCACGCGGCTGCAGCCCGGCAAGGGTCGG
>NW_010575992.1:0-3900 GCF_000687285.1 Phaethon lepturus
CGGGAGCTGCCCGCGGGAGTCGGCATTTAGGCTTTATATTAACTCTGTAGCTGCACAGTCCGCAACGGCCCAGAACTAGCGGTCGCATCACACGGAGGTTATGTCATCAGATTAATTTGGAGCAGGATTAGAGCCGCAGGCACTCTTAAAACACCCAAACCCCTGGTACACAGACAGGGCCATATGCAGGCAGACATTAAAATATGGCTTAACTGAGATAATGCTCATCAGGATTTCAGAGTTAATTATCACAGAAAGGAGATGAACCCTGGACTAAACACCACACGTTGGGATCGTTAATGTTGAAAGTTATTCATCATCTGTTTTCATTATAATACCGTTTCAACAGTCTAACAGGCAAAGTACTGCACAGCAAGGGGAATGGAAGCCCTGGCACGGCGAACTCAAAGACCCTGCAGATATTTGGGCACAAGATCTACTTGGATAAACCCTCTGGAGTTAAGACAGCCAAATAAGACCCAGCTCGCCGAATTCCGAGATCCCTGCTCTGGACACGCCGTCTCTCTTGATGGAGATCACCTTTAAAACGCCGTAGATACACACCGCACCGGTTTTTGGTGCTACTGCACATGGTCCTTCAACTTCTACCCTGCCTTCTCACTCCTGGGCAGAGGGTTTCCACAGTTAACTGCTCTCACCTTTTAAGCTACATCAAGTGTACAGCGACAGAAATTTCTGATATTTATGGAATTTTCCAAGGACCGTGACTACATTGCTGCTGCTGGTCTTGTCGCCAGAAGTTTCAGCAGTGAAGTCAGATTGCTGGTGACAGATCCAGGTCAAACATCTCGAGTGCTGAACTAGAGAGTGAGCTGGATGGCTTTTGTTCTGCAAGCAGGTTCTCCTCCATTGGGATCTGCCCAGATGACAACGACGACAATACTTTATGGTGTGGTTGCTCCAGTTTTTGCGTCTGTGTGCTTCCACTGGCACGTGCCTTGAGCACATCGTTCCCTGAGCTGTTTCTGCATTAAGCTTTATGCCTGCAGCCCGTGAAAAGAAAGACTTCAGCAAAAGGTAGCTGTGGATGTACACAGCACTCCATCTCTCATGGTAGAGAAGAGGAATCCAGGGAAGTTCTCAGGTTAAGGACGTGTGCTGGATCAGAAGCAAGTCAGGAAGCCCGACTGCCCCCGTGAAGTCTTGCAGGCTGAGGTGTGCCTCCCTAGGTACACGGTGGATCTTGGTGACTTCCCTGGAAGGCCCCCAAAGGCATCAGAACTTGACCTTTTCTTGGTTGGCGTGTTCCCCAGAGGGAGATATGCAGCTGCAACCAGTCTGAAACTGTTCCAGGATGACGGGAACAATACAAGCAAGTCATCCTCTGAAACGCAGTCAGTTTGGAGGCAGCTAAAAGGATACCAGACGCTCCTGTAAACACTCACGAGGTAAGATGTCCGCTCGGCAGCAGGAGAGCTCATGCCCACTGCAGAAGCAGGACACCATGCCCTTCTTCACCTCCCCTTCCGCCTCCCCACCAGGAACCCATCACGCACGCTGGGTGCTCGTCAGCAAGGACAACATTGCCTTGCACAGCAACGTTGGTATCTTAGAAAGTGCAGCTTCTGTTCCAGCCCGTCAAAATTAGTGCTTGGGGTGACCTGGCAGAACTTAAGACCTTGGAAAAGGACAAGAGCTGAAGGGGTGTAACCTTGGGGCTCTTGCATCGGCTCTGAAGGCCTGTGCAGGTGAGCAAGGTGGGGTTCAGGGTGGTCTGGTTGTTGCTGGCCGTGGCTCAGGTGTCGAAGTGACCGAATTCAGCATACGGCACATGGAACTGTGTGTCTGAAGCAGCCCTGGGTGGAAGCGGTGGCAAAGGGAAGCAGCTTCAGTTGGGAAGGAAGGCAAGAAAGAACGGGCTGAGCTGCCCATCTCCCCTTTCCCCCACCTTTAACTAGAGTGCCTGAAGCTGCCTGTGGCAGCCATCCCGGCTAACCGAGAAGGGGATGGTTACTAGAGGTGAGCTGCAAATGTCAACCCCTCTAAGAAAGAACATTTCTGCTCGTAGGGCTCATCTGCTGTGGAAGGAAAGGACTGAAGTCCGTGACGCTGGTGTTGTGAACAGATCTTCTCTTTCTGGCAATGGCAGTTGGGTACTGCTTGCAGGTACTGAATTAATTGCTCAGATTGAACAGATTTAATACAACATGATGTGTCATTTAAAGAAAATTGCAGATTAAGAAAAATAGAAGAGACAACAATAGAGTAGAATAGGAGATTTAAGATACTTAAGGACCATAACTTTGCAAAAGCTATGAAATTTTATGTAGTGCCTTTGTTGCCCACCGCACTAATCCAGCCTGACTGTTTCATTTTAATTGAGAAAAAATGCCATACAGAATACTTGTAAACAAAATTAGTTAATCTTTGTTCATCAGTAATTACAGACATATTATAGCATTAACGTAGGCACAAATCCACTGGTTGCAATTGTATAGGCAATTTTCTGAAAGTAGACAACAGGAAGAAAAATTCATGAGTATGTTCTTACATTGGGATTTACTCATTCTTTAGAGGTAGGTGAAACCATGAAGTTCTTTTCAAAGCAGAAATGTCAACAAACTCCCATGTAGAGAAAACTTCTCTTCGCCCATGCCATCCAGGGACTGTATGGTTGCTCACCACATACAATTTTCAAGTCAAAATATGCTTCCTTCCAAGGGAGTAAAATTGGATTCAAAAGTCAAGCTCATGAGAGTGCTGCAGTGCTTGTTTCATCTCTTCATCACGATATTGCCAATTTAAAATGACTCTTGTACTAGATAATTACAAGTCCTAAAGTTGTAGGAAACCAACTGTTATTTTAAAGTGTTTTGGTATTATTTCAGACTCAAAAGTTTTGTAAGTTTCTTCAGTCATATGAATTTAAAACAAAAGAGATCTTGTGTTTTAATAGGATTTTGGACTTTCCTACATAATTTTGTAGAAAGCTACATCCTTGTAGCCAATTCAGTGAGACAGTCGTATAACCCCCCAGGAAAGCTCATTCCCATTACTGTCTTCAGAACAATTTTTGAAGCAATAAGGTTCTAGTATCTTTATTTTCAAAATGGAGTTGGATAACTTGTCTTCCTGTTACTGAAAAACAAAATGGATCTTGACTTAGATATCTAACGAGTGCAGACATATATAATGTTTATAACTGTCTCAGTTACCTATTAGTAAATAATTTTGGTAAGTTCTTTCTCATGTGTTTAACAACAGTCTAGACGTATGCGGTAACAAAAGAATAATGAGAATAAGGGACTTCAGAGTCCAGAATCGGGTCTTGCATGGAAGCAATCCTGCAAATCACCCAGCTGGTGTGACCCTGACGTGTCCCCAGTGCCCACAGTCCCGGTGAAGCCAACAGGAAAAATGGGAAAACGTGCTCTCACGACCCACCTCCCGTCCACCCAGCACCAGGCACTAGGTACCACAGGTTTGGCTGACCCGTTTCTGAAAGATGCAGAAAATTTCAACATGCCGATGCTGATGTGCAAATGTCTGAACTCAGTCTTAAACGGTGTGGGAAAGAGAAGCCCCGAACATGGTGCCTGCAGTGTGTTTGCTAATAGAGAGACCACCAGTATGATCAGAGAAGTAACGTAGCCACCGTCAACTCTTTCTATCCTTTGTAAGCTGCAAGTACCAGATCAGGCGTCACTTTACCTCCTTCTAATGAGCTACGCCTCAGTTACACCTCGCGGGCAGCCTGTGCCTTCTGCTGTGTCTGCACAGCAGCAGTGCCAGGGAAGCGCCATTTGCCTCGGCCAACCAAGCCTTCTCCTGGGATCGCTGGCGCTGGATTGTCCTGTGCACGTTCTGCGGCGTCGCTGGTGCCCTCTCTCTTGAGCCCGGACCCGCGCCCCGTAACGTCGGGGAGCCGCTGAGCACGCG
>NW_010575993.1:0-3923 GCF_000687285.1 Phaethon lepturus
CAGAGCCGCGGAGAGTGATGAGCCCCAGCTGGGTGGGAAATGCAGAGGTGGGACCGTGCCTTCAGCCTCCTCAGAAATCATCTGAGCTGTGCTTCCTCTCTCCTTGGAAAACGGGGTCAGTCCTGTGACAGTCTGCCTGTCTCGCAGTGTGTGCGAGGGCTGCTGTACACAGCTGTCAAGCCCGTGAAGATTTTATTACTGTGTGAGACAGGCAAGGGGGCAAGAAGAGCAATGCTGACAGGATTGACAGTGAACAGTCATGTGGCTCCAGAGGTGCGCTGTGTGGGTCGTTCATATCCTTTAAACTTCATCGTATCACAGTCTAATACGGATTGCTATCAAGCTGTGACTCACTGGGGCCCTTCATGCTTCCTCCAGCTGAATTTTGCAAACTGCATTTGTTTTCCCCTTTAGTCACTTTAGATATGTCCTGTCTTCAGAGAGTCACCTCCCTAGTCAATGTTAATCCCTGTATTGTGAAAACAGAAAACAAACAGGAGACAGCTCTGAAATTTATGAGCTGGTAATTTTCTTTTCTTCCTCCTCTTGGTTTAAACTGGGAAGAGCTTTGCGCTGTGTAACTTTGAATCCTTTGACGGAGCAATACGTTTGTAACAGCAGTGGGTGGTTGACCTCTGTGATCCCTCAGTGCAAGGTAGGTGAGACCCAGTTTCTAAAACAGCAAGTTGATTAACACTTTGCTAACATCGAGTGCTGCACAAAAGAAGCAGCAGCACTGGCTTCTGTTGATCCCAAAGTGGAAATGTGGGCAAGACTTGAAGCATTGTCTTGACCCTTTGAATAATACACCTGAAGCATCATTTTCTTATGGCTGCCTGGATTTTCACTTCTTTAAAATGACTTGCAACAAGATCATTTCAAAGGGGACATGTAACTTGCCTAGAATTTGTGGGATTTTCTGATCATATTGCATTAGTTACTAAAAGAAGACCAAATGCTTGATTTTCTTTGGGATATGAACATTACTACTAACTTCCAAAATCTTGTCCGTGAGACAGGCCACAGTGTTCATTGAGGAAACCCTGCAACTTTTGTCTCCAAAAGAGACACAAGAGTAAAATAAGGCCATTCTTATATTTAAGGTTTTATAATAATTTGAAAATATAAGTTGGATTAATTTGCCATTTCTTGCTCTGTTACTGATGCCTGCTCTTGTTTGTGAAATATTTTGTGTGTCTTTTATAATTACAGTCAAGGATTTTTCTTTTATTGGCTAAGTTTAGGATCAAAATGTTGGAAACATTTTTATGAGCCGTTGATGTAAGGCCCCAATCCAGAAAAGCACTTAGGCATACATACTTAGCTTTTAAGTGCAGTTGATTAAATGTGAAAGAAAATGCCATAGCACACTGTTGGTTGAAGACTGAATTTATGTGTCTCTGAGAAGCTGACATGTTCCATTTGTTCTAAGGAGAATAATCTAAAATGTCTCTGCAGTATGACTGAAGTTTTAAACAAGTTCTGTTATCCCTCTTTGACTTGGGTCTGTATTTACCCTGCTAGCACAGGTGACTTCTGTTGCTGTAGGTAGTGTATCTGTGAGAATATGCTTACAGTGGATGTGTTCAAATTAATTACTAGGAAATAATGAAAGAAAGTCTGCTGTGACCTGAGATGATATGTTATCTTTAAAAGGGGAAAACAGAGAAACTTTTCAGTGCTATTGAATCTGCAGTCTGCCTACAAAGGCAATTTGGGATTAACTGATAGTTGTCTTAAAACTGGGCATGGTGAACTGGTGAACACATGGAACTGGTGAGCAGTGGAAACATTCAAATGAAATTATTTTCACGGTATTTTTTGTAAGTCTTTTTGAAATGTAGTAATGAAAATTTTTGTGCAAATTCAATTACTTATAATGTGGTTTTTCTATAGATGTGCAGAGTCCCGAACACTTGGGCAAAGGAGTAGGTAAGAAACATTGGAAAAGCAAAGGATGCTAATTAGTAACATGTACTGATGTACTGTAGTGGTGGAGGTGAGTGGAACCACCACATGTCTGCGTTACAAAGCCAGGCTGTTGTCCTCTGGCAGCATAGCCTGAACACAAGAAAATTCTAGAAGACCTGAGAGTTTGTTGAAGGCCTCACATTGGGTTCATGTTTTATTGCACATGTCCCTGGAGTTTTACAATGCACTTCTAACGTACATGGATCCAAAGTGGTGTTCTTTGTTACAATCAGTCGTTGTATTACTTCATACCATAAGCACACATGTAATGGATGCTGAACCAGAAAGCTCCTGCCCTGAAAAGCTTATGCAAGATAGCCTGTTAAGTTGGAAATCTCTTTAACGCTGGAAGCAATTTACCAGTTGCCATGGGATGCAGAAATACTGCTGAAGTCCTGTTTTTCGCTTAGAATTATTATGCATAAAATGATGATACCTGCAAGTCCACCTTAGCTTTTATAGCTCAGGAGGAGTTCCCAGGGGTAAGAGTTCAAGAGATACCAGTGTGCGTATAGGCTGAGCCCTTGTGAAATAGTCTTGAGTGTTAGCTTACAAGAACTCTGGCTGCATTTCAGGTATCTGATGTTCTTGCAAGTGACTTGCTCTGTGTGTAGTTAATTTTTAAGAGGGTTTAAGGTATTTTAGGACACTCTTCTGAGCAGAGAGGGCTGGATTCATGCAGGGGCTGTAATAAGGGGAAGTTCTTTCCCTCTGCTCTCTGTGTATTTGAATAAGGGTTGGTCACACACTGCCCTACACTGATTTCTCACAGGTATGCTTTCACCTGAAAATGGTGTCTCTGTCCTTCTCATGCACTGAAAAACAGGTTTGGATCTTTTGTGTATTTCTAATACTTGCCATCAGCAGTAAAGGCTGTTTACAGGTACTGTGTAAGTATACTGGAGTCCTGAGGCAACTCCACTAGCCCCAGAATTATCTGTTGCTATTTAATGAGTATTTGCTTTCATCCGCTCATTTTGAGGGTAACAGCTGTTTTTCCAGTTAAGGAATTATGTGATGTGTAACTATACTTCTTTTTTGCTGAGATTCTGCCAAACCTACTCAGCATGCAAGAATATTGGCTTTAACAGTTAAGATCTTTAGGAAAACCCAACTTCTTGAGAAGTGACGTAGAAAAGTGGTTGTGTTTTAGTGGATTCACTACACACAAACAGTGTGTGCAGAGCTGAGGTGTGCTGCTTACCAGCACTTTTCAGCTCTTGAAGAAGCATTTTGGCTAAGACGCAAAATGGAAATTACTGCCCTCTGTGATCCGTACAAATTTGTTGCAGTTTCAGTTAGCAACTTATAACTTGATTGTTCTGGCTAGTTTCCAGCACAACTGTACTTTGCCTAAATGAAGTAGCCTGTTATTTAAACTGGCTAGTCATTACATGATTTTTCATTATCTACCCATCTGGATCTACAGTGTGTTGTTAAAGGCAGTTGCAACTGTTTTGTCCAATAAATGGTTACGTTTCAATAATGGATGAAATTATTCTGACGGAGAGATGTGTGCCTTTTAATTTCCTTGCAGGGAATTGAACAGTGTTCGGAGCAGTATGCTGTTTCATTAGAAAATGTGTATATCTCTGCCTTTCACACCAAAGGGCACATAAGTGCAGCTAATGGGACTAAAAATTTGTTGTTTAGTATTGGCAGCGTAACCTAGTTTTCCCAAGTTTGTTACTCAACCAATGAACAGTGTTTATTGTCTGGTCTTGAAGGGGCTGAATGTTTCTCGCGCATCCTGGTTCAGTAAGGGTAATTCCACAGCGGGAGAAATTCACATTAGCCGCTACTTACCGGTGTTCAGTTGGTGCGGTGCATCGAAAGGCTTCGACTCTGGCAAGTCCTCCACGAGCGGGTGGGATGCGGCGGTCTGGGGCAGAAGGAGGCAGCAGCAAAAACTGCAGCCTCCACCCGTTTGGGCCGGATGGGGGGTGGCGAAA
>NW_010575994.1:0-3937 GCF_000687285.1 Phaethon lepturus
GGCGGTCACAGGCGGGGGAGCAGGGATGGGAGAGGGCAAAACCCCGCTGTCGTCTCGCCTGGGCTGTGCTGGTGGTCTGCCCTCGTCCTTCCCATCAAGCTGCCACTGTTCTCTTCAATGCGGTCCTGTGCTGCCGCGTGGCACATAGTTCACATGTTCATAAAGAATTTTAAATTTTGGCTCTTTTGGGAAAGCGAGCAATTGAGAGACACATCTGGTCCATTGACTCCTGCAGGGTTTCTGAAGTCCAGCAAATCTGGAAGCACAGGACTGCAGCCCCCGAAGCATCCCATAGAGTTCTCAGCCGCTGAATTGCACCCCAGTTGGGGGGCAAGTGTCTGAGGTAGGCTGGGCTAAGATTGCTGAGGGGTTTAAGCATCATCCTCACGGGATGCATCCAAAAAGTCAGAAAAGGTCAATGCTGCTCGCAGTGAGCTTTCCCAAGCAGGGCAGCCCTGTGACAGTCTATAGCCAAGAGCCACATGCTGTAAAATACCTGGGAGCTGCCCCGCAAAACTAGGTGGTCACAACAGTGAGTTTGAGAACTTTGCTGAACTTGTAAGCATGTAATCAGTGAATAGGTGAGAAGCAGTGAAGTACAAATAATAGCTAATGAAGCCACACAATAGTTTAATGCAAGATTTACTGTGAATAAACTGAAAAGAGCTTAGGTTTTACCTATGCTTCAGAGACTAAATGCTTAAAAAAGTGCTGGTGCATTTAAAGGTAGGAACACAAGTTCAGTAAGAGGGGAACAACGTCACAACAGAGACCTCCTTTTATAGTTTCCTGTTATATGAATTATGGTAGTCCATCAGGAAGGTGGATGTAGTGATGCTGTTTTCCATAGTGCTTGCTTCTGTTAACAAAGCTGTTGGAAAGTGCCATCTCATCTCCCACTTCTGATACTTCCTGTTAATTTTTTCCTATGCATTAGCCTACACTGTAGTGCAACTTTCATCAGTTTAGGCCTGCATTGTCTCATAAGTTTCTTCTCCTGTTCAATTAGCTCTTCCTACCTCTGTAGATTTAAACTGCTCCTTATGCTACTTTATCACAGAAGCATACTGACTGCTAGCGGGGAAGGCCTCTTTGGGACTAACAGACAAGGCGTTGAGCTCCTGGATGTGGACCTCTCCCTGTTGGGATTCAGCTGGAGAAAGGCAGGCGGCACCTGCCAAGAGTCTGGTGGGATGGGAGTCTGGGGATCTTCCTTGCTCAGCTTTCTTTGCTTGTCATAGAAGATTCAGCCAGTTTCTTCACCTCCAAACCAGTGTTTAAAAAACAGCCTGTGCCTTTTCAAGGAGCAAATCAAGGAAGACTGATCAGCATCCCTTCCTCTCATCACACTTGTGCAACACGAGTTTGCAACCTGCTATATTCTCGGGGATATTATGTGGGGACCCACTTGCATATCTGCCAGGTAGCTGGGTTGGGGAAGAAATCTTTGATCTCTGAGTCACTCTTTTGTCGTTTTTGAGGTACCTTTTGCTTTCAAGCCAGGTCCTTGTGCTTCTTCAGGTGTGATGCCCACTTGGGTGTTTATCCCTGCTCATGGTGCTTCAAAGACAGACTTTCCTCTCAGTAATGCCAGTACAACGCTCACCCAGGCAGTTCCCAGGAGCACAGAGCATGCTTGCTGCAGAGACGCTGCATCAGAGCTATTGGCCGGATTTTGGTTCTTGCACTGCCATCATGTCACATCAGGGCTTACCAAGGCTGGACCAGCCCAGGGCTACAGGGGCTGTGCGCTGCTGGAGGGTCACTGGTGTAGGAGTGCTCAAGGCCCTGAGCAGCCAGTGGGAGCCATGGGGCACGGGGTCTCCCATCCTAAAGCCCATTTGCTTCAGCAAACTGAGACCATCCTCCTGAACATCCTGCATAAAACCAGGGGAAAGATGCCCACAAGGCCTCAAGCTTAGACAGGGAATGGTGATTGGAAGTGCAGGCTTTAATGCTTTTTAGCTGATGTGGAACTCAACAGAAAATTCTATAGGAGATGTGTGTACATCCATGCACATGTGCGTATGTACCTGTGCATGTATTGCAATGGAGGTTTAAGAAAACACCACCCATGGAGTGATAGTAAAAGTTATTCATCATCACAGCAACTAAATATTATTGACCTGTTAGTATTATTATATTCTGAAAAGAGGAAAATTTACCATTATCTTGTAAAGGACCTTGTACCTTTCTCCTACACCTGCTTCTTTCTGCTCAGCTGGAGTTGCATATGCCATTCCCTGTGAGTTTGCAGCCAGCCAGTGAAGTCCCCACGGGGGGCCATGTACAGGTACATGAATGCAAGAGAGCTCTCTAATGTGTTAGGAAGTACATAAATGTTAGTAAATATATGTTTGTACACATACAAATGTTTATGGAAGCTTATTACTGTGTTGTACAACTTAGCAATAAATTTCTGTAGTTTAATTTCAATCAGTGCTTGTCTAAGATGCACTTCTATCCCTCTCCACCTTCTCCTCCTCCTCAGATAGATTTATCTTGATGGATTGGAGACATGTAGGGATGGTTACTGACAGTTCCTACATCTTGATCTGAAGATAGCAGCTCCCACCTTTCATGTTGGTTCCTCACCAGTTTCTCACCAGATGGTTGGCTATCTTAGCCTTTGCACGTTCTTAGAACGAGAATGGTATCAAGTAATTCAAATGCAGAGTAAATCTACTCATTTGATGAAAAAATTGAGATAGCCAGAGAAAACTTGGTTTAAAGGAAAAGTAATGAAAGCACATTTAGCCGAAAACACTGTGCTGAGGAAAAATTTAAAATGCAGAATAAACAGCTTACTCAGCACCAAGGTACTCTGCCTGGAATTCTAGTTTTTTCTTCTGATGTTTAGCAGTTGATCAGTACTGCCACCACCACTTTCCCATCTTCTTGTCCTGATGCCATCCCTGGGGATAACCACCAGATCTAGTTCAGCTCACATTGTCTGGAAGTGGGAACCAAATGCTTGTGTATGAGTTGGGTGGGAACCTGCTGAAAATGTATTATCGCAAAGGGAATGAACATAGCACCGTAAATACGGAAGTGGGAACTTGTGTGTGGAATTATTTATCCATGGCTGTGTCCTTTTTTGTTTGTTTGTTTTAGTTGCAGCAAAGAATGACGATAGTATATTGTGTAGTGCTATAACTTCGTTGTACAAAGTTTCTCAGGAATGAGACATCTGGGAAACATTAAACCTCTGTGATGATTATTAAGCTCCTGGAAAAAAACTAAAAGGATGTTCAAAATCCAGATAGAAGCTGGTTATGTTATAGAGCCGGACACTTCAGTCCTGGTCCTCCAGTAAGGGGGTAGGGGTTGGGAAGCGAGAGCCTTCAGAGCTGACCTTCCACTCCTGCTCAGCAGAGAGAATTAGTCTGTAACTCATGTCCCAGCACCATCTCTAACTGAGAAAAGAAGAACCCCTCAGGGGTGATGTTGGAGTACGATTGCAGGAAGAGAGGCTTACTTTGTGTAGGCTTGTGTAGGAGATGTAGTACAAAGAGTATGAGAGCAAGTGGATATGAACGGAGGAAATCTGGTAGGTAGGTAGTTCCTTAGGTAGGTTTTGGACAGTTTGTAGGTACCTGTTAGGTACAACATAGAAGTTAAAGTTGGCTTTCTCTGTGTGGTGCAATTGGGCTGGTGTGGAAAGATAATCAGAAGTGGATTTTTGGAATTGTTAACTGCTATGCAGTTAGAAGTAAGAACCATGCTTGAGCTGAAAGGATGCAGTCCTGTAAACTGGGAGGTGGAAACGACACAAAAACTGACATCTTGTGCTGTCCTGCACCCCTTTCCCTCCCACAGTGGTGCAGACGGTGGAGCCCTCAAGCGCAGCCTGTCCCCGGGCTGCCCCTGCCCGAGCACGCGGCAGCCCGAGGCCGTCCTGACCGCCTGTTGGTGTCCGGCCGCGGGGACGCGCCCC
>NW_010575995.1:0-3910 GCF_000687285.1 Phaethon lepturus
TTAACAGATAAGTCCATTATCTCCTGTCAGTGTCTGGCCAATTTTCCTCTCTACTGAATGCTTCTGTTTCATGATAGAGCAACACACGCCAGACCAGGCATTTCTGAGGCTTTATTTATTACCTGTCTGCGGTGCTTGAACTCTCTCGTCACTTAGACTACACGACTCATAAATGCACTCAAGATACATATTGGAATAAGCCGTTTTTCTCTCCAAATACAAATCCTGTTACATTTCATTATTTCCATATTCATAATGTTTAGTGCTTATTCTTATTCAGACACAGAGTGATGCCAGCAGTGCTTACTACTAACTACAGAAATAGTGTGCATTTCTCTTTTCAGTCTTTAGTGGACTTATATGAAAGCACAGCTACATTTTTTCTTTAGGCTATGAATTGCATATTCTTTGACAGCATCAAATGTTACACTGTGTCATATCTACAGCCTAGAGAATGACTAGCAGCACTGTCTCCCATCTATTTTAGCTTCAGTTATGTCTCTATTACTTAAATTGGATTTGAACGTGTACCTGCAGTACATGTACAGGCACGATTTCTCACTCGTGTTGACTTGCGGGAGGAAAGTATTTTCAGTGCCCATTCCCTTCATCCCTTCTAGGTATTGGATAGCAAGTGCCAGTGGACAGGGATCAGTAGTACATGCTACCGCTATCTTTGGTTCACATGTTCACTGTTTGTTTCCTATTTGCCTGGGGACCACGGTGCCAGGCACTCCAGCCTCCAGTACACACTGCCAGGTACTGTAGTGACATACACAGAGGTGCTCAGTACTGGGGTATGTGGGACAAGGTTTCCTCTGAACACGTTATTACAATTTAGCTAGGCTCTTGACAAAAAATTCACACTCAGGTCCTGTGTGTTCAGTTTGGGAAGGATAGTGCTGCAGGAGCTGAGGAGATGTGAATGGGAGCACACAGAAATTAGCAGTTGTTAAGGACTGCATGAATAGACATCAGTGCAGTTCCTGTTTCTGCGAGGACTGGAAGACTAAGTCACGTGGATAAGAAGCATCAAGTGATAAAGTACCATCGGGGCCCTTGCCTAGGATTTTGAGTACAAGCTTTCCTAAAGTTCACATTAACATGTATTTTTTTTCTCAGGTCTGCATAATCTAGCTCCAAACGATCAATTTTATGTAAGGTCCTGCACCAGCCTATTTTTTCAGGTCCATTCACACCAGCTAATTTGGAGAATGGCCTAGTTGGTTGTGGTTTTTGAAATCAAACCTCTGAAAATCCTCCTGAGCATGTCTTCTACCCCAGAGCCAACTCATTGCTAATTAGCATTAATCGCAGGGACATAACCTGTGGAAAATACTGCTGATACACAGTGCATTTCAAAACATTGTTCAGCATTACGATGTGATTTGTAGAGAACATTGTTACAAATAGTCCTTTGCACAAGAGAGGCATAGCTAAGCAGAAAACCTTATCTAATTCTGTTTTATGCCACATGCCATATTAAATGTATCACACGCTGTCATACAGGATCCAGATGTAAATATGCTGTCAGCTTTAACCATATACTAATCTTATATATAAATATTAACCCTATGGCCAAAATGTCTTTTCAGTTTTCTCTTCCCCATTCTGGACTTACATATCAACAGCTGTGAAAGAATGTTTTCAACCGTGTCACAGAATCTTGTTATTAAAAATCTGCCCAGACATAATGTCCAACAGAAGAGAATTTTAAGCCTTGATTTCTCTCTGCCTCTGCTGCACCAATGTGAACAAACAACAGGCTTAACGTTTCAGAATTTCCTTTCATCCCAACACAGAATAAGGAGTTGAAATTTTGAAAGTTGTGGAATGGAAAAAAGGCTCACTTTGGGAATACCAGGGGGACTTTATTCAGGCATTATGGTGAGACAGGATCAGAGCGCTTCATTTTGATGTTACCATTTGCACATGTGCGTTCCAGAGCACCAATATCAACCAATATCAAATGAGCAGCCAGAACAAAGCGGTTTCACCTGACCAAAAATAGAGAGGACTTTCAATAATTTCCATGAAAGACAATATTGATGAACATCATGTGTTGTTGCAAAACTTCTGATTACATCAAACCTATATTTCCTTGATGAGGAAACCAGAATTAAGTTTTCTTCAGAAAGATAACACAGGGATCAGTTCATCATGCAGGGATGGTTAGAGGCAAAAGGTTCTGCAGATCTTGCAAACAATGCAAAATTAGACCTATACACCCCATTGCCCTACCAATTTTTTTCCGTAAATGCGTATGTCACCTTGTAGGGCGTTTCCCTTCACCACTGTTTTGTTCTCATCCACACCTATGTGAAACTAGAGTCACTTCCCCCAAGCTGTTCTGCTTTAAATATTTTCATTTTTCTGTGTGAATTTCTGATTTCCTCTCTTTATGTTTTGCATTTATCTACTTCTTTAATCCCATTTCTAGAGTCCTCCTTTCAGTCCTGCTTCAACTGCTCTGGAGATTTTCACATCCTGCTATTTCAATGAAAAAAAGAAATGCCCTCCTCTTATTCTACTGCACTATTAATGTTGAATTTACAGCAACGCTTTGGAGTAAGATGCTTTTCATGGTTCTTTTTAGCCAAAAGGGGTAATATAATTTCAAAGAATAAGCAGTGGCAGGGTCTGGTCTGCTGCTCATTTGGAGGAGCATTATACTTTGCTGAGGGAAAAAGACTCTCCCCACCTCTATCAAATCAAACATGCAAAAGCGTTTCCCTCTCTTTATAGGCTTTTCATGTCCAACGCATGTCTTCACTCATCAGATGATGGCTCACGCTGCAGCGACCTGTCAGTCACGGTCTCTGCTCTGCTGTTCCTTACTGGGTAGAGCACAGCCCCAGCAAACAGCTCCAGGTCATCTTCTGAGCTCTCTCTGCCATGAAGCTCCCTGGGGAGATCCACAAGCACCCCTCATCCTTCAGCTAAGCATTTACCAACGTGCTGCTGCCTACAAGGCACTAACGAGCGCATGTGGAGTTAATACCTGTCTCTTACCTATTTTGTGCTCTTTTGTTGGATCCTCTTTTCATGGTGCTGCCCCCATTTTCAATATAAGCTCTTTCAGCTTTTGGGGACAGCTTTTTGGGAGAGGTGCATTTTTTTAAAACCTTATGTATGAATAAAATCTGGGACAGCTGCATTCGGGGCCCTGGAGAAGACAAATCCTACAATTATAAGACAATGTCATCCCTCATCTTTGCTGTCTTTGGCTGTCTGAACAAATGCAACTCTGAAGCAGTGAAAATGCTGTCACATCTCCCCACAGAGTCAAGTTTTCAGTATCTCTAGCTATGGCATTGATGGTGATTCTCAAAGTATTTTATTCCCACTGGATTCCACAGGAAATAAAGGCACACAGCCCTTTGCAGGTAAGGCCTTATGCCATTCAGTGACCTACTTCTTTAACTCCTCTCTCCACGATGGCAGCACTGTGGCTGTCATGGCTATTTGTACCTATGCAAACGTCCTGTCCTAATCTAGAGGAAAAAGGATGCAGCATGCAAAGGAAAACTATTGGCAGCAACATCTTTGAAAATAAAGACTTTCTTGGCTCTGTGACAAGGCATGTATCTCACCATTCCTTTCCATTCGAGTAAGCAGAGATATTTCTTACCTAATAAATATTTAGGGCTGAAGCACACTGGCATTCATGACAGCTGTTAGTGTACCATCAAGTGAGTCCAGATGCTGTCCTAACCAGTATGGATACATACACTTTGGAAAACAAACATCCTAAAGTGCATGAAGCAGTAGCAGTGTGGTTTGAGGAGCAGACTCTAGTCAGAAATTGCTATCTCTGAATTTGCTGTTTGGACAAGGCTGAAAAAAACCCATGAAAATGCCCCTCCTGAAGACCTGTCTGCTTGACAATAAATTGCAGGAGACTTCTTTC
>NW_010575996.1:0-3955 GCF_000687285.1 Phaethon lepturus
ATGTGGCTTGAGAAGCTGGTGAACATGTTTATTCTCTTCAAGTTGCATGGATATTTCATGTGTACGATATAGTAACAGGAAATTATTCCATTATTTACCTTTCAGTGGCATCAGATATGGGACAGCACCTCTGCTGCTCTATGGTATGTCTGTTACTATGCTCCATGAGTGCCAGAATCTACAAAATTTATTATCCTCATGCATCTGTGAGAAGGATAACAAAAGACCAGCACATAAAACCATTTTTAACCTATAAGGTATGATTTTAAAATGCTCATTTCATACCAAGGAAATGAGCTTTAAGATGCCATTGAAACTTGCTGACAAAATTGAATCCTTAACAGATTAACCATTAAAATGCACCAGAAAGAAATGTTTCCAGGAAAGGATTTAATTTTATTTCTTTGAACTGGGTTCTGGGTGATTTTTTTGGAGGGAGGAACAGGAAAAGAGAGGAAAATGAGTATTCTGATTAAATGCCTTGATTAACCATCAGTGTTTTGAAGAAAAAACAAGCAATTTGAAAGCATCACCTTTCAGTACAACTGGCAGCAATAGTGGTATTTCCCAGGTGACCAGCACTGCATCTCCCCCCATCTTGGCCCTGGGCAGCGTTTGGGTTGGGCAGGTCTCGCTGCCGGGCATCAGGGTGCCCACAGGCCGGGTGGGCAGAGGTCCCCAGCCATGCAGGTGGGGACAGGAGCTGGACATCTGCATTGCTGGCCAGGCTCCCGACCGAGGGTGGTCTTCCAGCCCTCTGAGACCATCTTCAGTCAGGCGCCCATGTCCGCACTGCAGAACTTGTGCTCAGCCAGGATGGAGTCTAGTGTGAGAGTGGCTTTTTCTACAGCACAGCTCTAGCCTAAAAACAAGCAAAATGCGATAACCACATGATCCTTGTTCTTTAGAACTTTAGCTGTTCTGTTTACAAATAAAAACTGGCTGACAATGTCAAACTCCCAAACGGGAATAAACTCTGAACACAAAGAGGAATTCAGGAACACAAATACAGCTCGGCACCGAGGGGCGTTTTGTGCAAGCAGAACAGCTGTATTCCTGGGACATGGCCACGAAATTGCCGTTACGAGTCAGCTGCCGCTTTGTATTCATGGACACGAGACACTGGACACTGCACTTCATCAGGTTAGAGTGGATGAGCTGTTCTCCCCCACAGTACACTCCAGACCCTTCTAGGAATAAAATGTCACTCACTCTGATCTTCACGGCTTGTCTTGACACACCACCACCACGCCAGCCTTCTTTGGGAGCCTGAAGGTGTCCAGGAAACACTCCCTGGGGGCATCCACGGAAGGTCAGGCTCCCCTTCAGCTTTCGTTGGCGTTTCAGGCTGGAAAAGGCACGGTGTGGACAATGCAACGTGTCTCCTGGCTGCAGGGATCCTTCTCGGCAGCCTTGAAGCCCAGCACACCAGCAAAACGCTTGCGAGGGCCTGGCATGCTGCACCCCGGCACGGTGGGGACGCGGGTTGGTTTGGTAGGTGGTAGCACTGTCAGCTCGTCATGAAAGAATTTACTGTCCTTTCATCCCTTATACTGCACTCTGATCCAGTGATTAAAGTGCTGTGGGACCAGGAGAGCTGCCCTCTGTCCCTGTCTCTGCCACGAACCTGCCAAGTGCTTTCTGCACAAGTCATACCACTTTTCTGGGCTTGAATTTTAATAGGAGAGGGTTAAAGCAGCAGACCTCCAGTGCCACGCGCTCTGCGAGCCCTGGAGGAAGAACACTGGTTATCTGAAAGACACAAATGCTCCGAAATATGTACACTAGTAAATATTTTAATAAGGTATTAACAGCTGACTTAAAAGAAATCGTACTAATCTACAAAGAGCAAGACAGATACGTCTACTTATGCACAGGATTCTAGTCTCCTCATAGACCTGTAATTTTCAGCTAAAGTCTATTTCCAGAGGATTATCAATTCTCTCGCATGGGCATTATTTTGTAGAAAGTTCTCAGGAATAACAGGAATATTTCGGCAGAGCCTGAGTTATACGGGGAACACACCTCTTGTCATCTGTAGAGGAGGAACTGGCCTGTGAGCATGCATCACTTCAAAAATTGTATGTACATGTTTTAAATTCTGGGTCCTTACATCAATGTATTCCACGAGCCTTAAATGTTTGTAAACAACTTCTTTAGTAATGACTCTGCATTTAATACAAATTTTGTTCTTGATGTCTGTACCAGGAGTAATAGAACAGAAGTTCTCAGAGTGTAAATTTTGGATATACCATATGTCCTTAATCTTGATATATTATACTTTGTAACTTAGATTCTATAAATTATTTATTACATAAAGTAAACTTTAAAAAGAAAATATGGATCAAAGCACAGAATAGATGAAATCAAGCATTTCATATATGTTTCAATCCATTAAAATCTACCAGTTCTCTTCCCGTTTCCTTAGGCTATTACAGAGAACCACAAAAGTGCTGGCTGGAAGGGACACTGGCCTTAAGCTGCTGCTTACACAGGGCTGTCATCAGCTCTCAACCAGGTGAGACATGGCTTTGTCCAGCCTAAAACCTCCAGGGATGGGGACTCCACCACCGTGCTGGTGTCTGTCCCAGCACTGCCTGGCTCTCCTGGTGGAGAAGACATCCTGGTGCCGACAGCAGACCCAGCTTGTGATCAGACCATCCCTTCACCTTCTTGTAGTCAGCCTCAACAAGCCTCCAGCTCTCCCCTTGGCCACAGACCCAGGGTGCCCACCGTCATGGCAGCTTCTGCTGGTTCCACTCCAGTATTTCCACATCCCTCCTGAACTGGGGGCGTGAAATTGGATGCAGTTCCCCAGGTGTCCTTGCCTGCTCTGAGCAGAGGAGATAACAATGTCCTTTGCTTAGCTGTCCACGCTCCTCATGCTGCTCAGCAGCTGTTTTTCCTATTTGTGGGGGAATGACCCCTTGGCTGGCTCTTATCTAACCTGGCACCCACCAATATCTCCAGACATTGTGCCGCAGCCATTTCCCAGCCTGTGCTGAGGCATGGGCTGATCCTTCCCCAGGAGCGGGACTTAGCCCTTTTCCTTCTTGAACTTAAACAGTTCTGTTGGCCCAGAAATTTCCTCATGGTCCCTTTGTACTGCAGCTCTGCCAGGTTTTATGCCACCCATTCCCATAATTTAGTATCGCCTATGGATTTCCCAAGGGTGCACTTTGTCTCCTCATCCAAAAGATGTGAAACCCCACTGGCCCCAGCATCAGCTTTGATCACTGCTGGGCAGCCACCCTGTGAGCCCAGCTGGTCCATCCTGCCCAGCCTAGTCCATATCTCCTCAGCTCCTGCCCAGGAGTGTGGTGGGAGATGGTGCTGAGGTCCTCGCTCGGCCCAGGTGTGTGGGCCTCCTGCTCTCCCCTGCCCCACAGACCCACCCAGTCCTTCTGCCCGAGAAAGCCATCGGTCTGCCCAAGCAGCACCTGCCTCAGGAAACATGCTGACTGGTCCTGATCGATTTCTTGTCCTTCGCATATTTGGAAACGGAGGCCAGGGGACATGCCCTGTAGTCATTCCAGGACCGGGGTGAGGCTGACCAGCCCATCGCTTCTGCTCCTCGTCCTTCCCTTTCTGAACAATTAGGGTCATATCACTATTTTGCAGTCACAGTCCTCTCCCGATCACCACGATTTTTCACAGGTGATACACAACAGCTCCCACTCACATCGACCAACCCTTTTGGCATCCTCTGCAAGTCCCCGCTAGCCCCCCGGATTTTTACAAACCCCGTTCTTCCAAGCAGCTCCCAAACTGCTGCGCCGCCACTGCGGGTTGTCCCTTTCCCAACAGCTCCTACACTGACTTTGCCTACAAAGGCTGGAAAAATATGTCTCAGGTCCAAACAATTTGAAATAGGGTTTTCACACTGGGTTTATTCAAGGTTTGGAAAGTTCTCGTTACGCTGACATTAGGCCTGAAGCTGCACTCTGCTGAAGCC
>NW_010575997.1:0-3940 GCF_000687285.1 Phaethon lepturus
CTCTTTCATTTGGGCTTCTGGCCCCTCTTGCCATTTGTGAAGAATGTATAGAACCCTGGTTCTGCAGGGCTGCTCTCATTGACTTGTTGACAACGGGTACCTTTATCGTCTCAGAAATGGGGTGAGTACAAAGCTGTGGATCATATCAACAGGTTGCTGTTTAAAATTGACCTAGGCCTAAACTGCTGCTATATATGTGAAATTACAGGCACCTGAAGGTTGGAGAGCTCTCTGTCTTCTGGGTTGAAAGACAGCATAGGTAGGTAGTCTTAAGACTGGGAAGAGACTGAAAAGAGGCACAACAGAAAGTATGGGGAAATGGAGCTTTAATTTTTGAGCGTAGAAAAATGTGATCATGTTTGTTCAACAGCACGTGATTACACTTAGCCTATCTTGTAACGCTTTGAGTCCAAAAGAAGCAGAGCAAGAAGAAATACGAAGCAAGTGAACCAGCTCTGGCAGGTTAGAGCAGACTAGAGCTGCTGTAAGGAGGTGGATACTAAGGAGAGCTTGTCAGCTATTGCAGAAGGATTTGTGATTGTGATGGCTGTGGCCATTGCCTGGAAGACCCCGAGTATTTAGACGGAGAGTTGCATCTGCTCTAAGCAGCAGCTATGTTGTGCTGCTTTTGATGTCATGCCCTCAGGAATGCTGTCTGATCAAAAAGATTGCATGCCTAACTTGTGAGCAGTTTAGGGGGTTGGTAGTCCTGGGGAAAGCTGGCTATCCCCTGAAGAGGTGTCCTCTATACTGACAAAAAGTGATGTATTTTTGTATCTTTGTACATATATATGATGTTACTTTTCTCACTTTTATTGAAAGTGAGGCTAAGCACTTGCTAAGGCCATAAAGTGCTTATGCTTGATGTCAAATAAAAAATCTTTTCAGGTCACCTCTTTAATAGTATTTGAGTGTAATTAATTGAATGGACTAAAGTCCATTACAAGCACAGAGGGTAAAACAACTATAACTGCGCCCTTGCTCCCAAGTTAGGAGAACACCTACATAGAGAAACTCATAAAATGAGGAAGATTGAAAAATACTGTGTTGGTTTACAATGAAATCTAAAAAGCATGCAGGGGAAAGAAAGTTATGAACAGAAGCCCATAACAGTGCATGGAAGGAACCTTTGTGAATGCTTGTTTGCTAATTCCTTCAATAGCGTGAAGGTACTCTTGCATGCGAGCATTATCGTCATCCACCTTGTACAGGGACACATGCATGCACCTGTTTTGGGAAAGTGGTAAGTCGTTTTATTGTGAATAAGGTGTCTTAATGAGGAGCTGGAATTTTGGTTGTGTGTTAACTTGAACTTTGTCAGCCACACTTCTTTTGCAAGGTGCTCTATGGTATGTGGTAAATAAAATCTTGGCCTGAAGCTCCAAAGCTGCCTTAGCCTCATATTGCATACATGTCAGCTCCCTTGAAGCAAAACCGAATTAAACCTCCATACGGTTGCCTGTGTACTATGTGGTCCTCCCTGCTTTCATGGTTCCCAGAGTAAGGCAACCTTAGCATTTGACAGAGCTAGCTGAGCTTCTGGGGTATGTGTGCCCAATAATACATTATGAATCCTGTGTTAAGTAGTTTTGGGGACTTTATCCAGTAAAAAGTAAAGCCAAAGTTTGCATATTTATCAACTATACTGGTCATCTTCTAAGTGGCATCTGCAGAAGTATATTCTTTCTAAAAACACATGTGAGGCCCCTAACTGCTATTACTAAGTATGAGCCAGACTTAGAAAGTTCAGGCAGCTT
Source organism: Phaethon lepturus (assembly GCF_000687285.1). Classification (NCBI taxonomy): domain Eukaryota; kingdom Metazoa; phylum Chordata; class Aves; order Phaethontiformes; family Phaethontidae; genus Phaethon; species Phaethon lepturus. The sequence goes on from NW_010575997.1 coordinate 1,758, forward strand.
GCCCATGGGATGTGATTGAATCTGTCAGTGATTTTGTATGACAGCACTAGACTTGAAAGCAGGTGGATGTTACTTACAGCCATTTGCTTTTTAATTTCTTAAGGGGGCCTTGTGAAGAGTTTGAGGAAGTTTTATAAACTCTCTCAGGTTGCCTTCATTTTAATGCTGTTCTTTCAGTCTAAAATTAATTTGTAAGCTTTATTGGATGCTGGAATCTGACATAGAGAGGATGACACCTCTTTGGATGAGTCATTGTCACCATTTTGCCCAGGCTGGGGGACGGTCTGTTCTCAGTCTTATGGGAAGCCGCATTGTGTTTTGGGAAGGAATGTTGGAATGGATTTGATGATCTCTTGGACATGACCTGTAGTAATATAAATGTGAGAACCAACAGGGTTTCATGCTTCCCATTATGCACTGGAGGGGGAGATACTGATGGCAGATACTGCCAACTACGGAAGATACTGTCATACCACCTCTACAGATGACGCCAAACTTTACGACCTTTCTAATAGACACACAGGCAAATGTGTGCGTATTAAAAAAAAAAAAAAAGTGGTAGTGCCTGTATAAACTGTATATTATCTTACAGGTGGGAACCAGCGTGAACTTGCCCGCCAAAAGAACCTGAAGAAGACTCAGGAGATCCACAAAGGCAAGAGGAAGGAGGATAGCTTGTCTGCTTCTCAGAGAAAACAGAGGTAAGATGAGTGAAGTGGTTGGGCAAAATAGGAGGGAAAATGGGTCATAAAAAATCCAGTGTTTTAGCTGAAACAGCAGTTAAGTACTTTGCTTTGATTCACAGTCCATTCACATGCCAGACCATAAATGGTGGGTGTAGGGTTTACTGTATGTGCTGTTAAACAGATTGTTAAACAGATTTATTTTTGGTAAGACCTGGAAAGCTTTTATTTCTTTCGAGCAGCTTTTTGCCTGGTATAAACAGGAAAAGGTTATGTAATACTTGCCTGAAGCTGTTTGGTCCATTGTTTTCCTTTACTTGTAAAACTAAAATAATTATATAAGGTCTACTAATCAAGCCACTTGTCTACCTCATGGGGTACTGTACTGAAAAAAACAGGATAATAGAGACTGTGCTCATAGCTAGCTGACAAGTTTTACACTAATCTTTTTTCCCTTCTTGAAAAGGGAGTTGCATAAAGGCTATAGAAAAGCTGGAGGAGACTCTACTCTAGAAAAACAGTGAGCCAGTATCTGAAATCCAGCTTTTTTTTTTTTCTACAGAGACTCTGAAATTATGCAGCAAAAACAAAAAGCGGCTAATGAAAGGAAGTCTCTGCAGACAGGAGCAAAGTGAACTGTCTTTATGGAGAAAATAAGAGTGCACCAATGAAGCAGAAGGGCCTAGAACATCTTTCATAAAAATGCTGTCAAATGATTGAACATTTATCTTGCAGAGCTGTTCAACTAGCATTAGTTTAGAGTATTTTCTGGTTAGCATAGGCTTCATTGTCTGGAATGCTATTTCAAAACTGAGTGTACTCTTCTGCATGCATATAAATCAAAGTACCAAGCAGTAGCTTTACTCCAGCTTTTGCTGCATTTGTTGGTTTCACTTAATGGTTCCAGTAATAATGGATTTCTGAATCTACAGTTAGACCAGATTTTCTTGTTTTAACTCTTAAAGTACAACTTCATTCAGAATGGAACACACTTGTAAAATGTGCTTACAGAGGTCTGAACTGTAAATCTCATCTTAAATTATTTTTACAATAAAATGTTACATGAAATACTGTCTAATATGGAATGCTTATTCTTGATAATCAGTCGATTTCTAAGAAGTTACAAAGAACAAAATAAATAGAATTGTGGAAAAATGCAATGTGAGTATATACATGTAATAATGTATATATAATATATAGCATATATTCTTATAAGAAATGCATATTATAAGCAATATAATATGCAGTGGTAAGTCTGTACTATAGAAAAAGGTGCCTGTCTAGTTGCAGACTTCAAGTTGGTATACATAACCCACTGCTACTAATAATAACTGCTACTGATACTAACTTGAGAGAAGCTGCAGGGTTGATGTTAATGATATTAATGAGCTGCAGATGTAAGGAGATCTTATATCAGCTATCGATGGATACACGCTGTTCAGAAGGGACAGGAGATGACGGAAGGGTGCAGGCATTACCCTCTACATCAAGAAATGGATA
>NW_010575998.1:0-3963 GCF_000687285.1 Phaethon lepturus
CCTCAGCCGTGCCGTTGCTCTGCGGGGCCCGGGTCGGCGAGAGCCGCGCTGCGCTCTTCCCGGGCCCGGCGGCGGGGCGGCTCTCCCCAGACAGGTCCTAGGCCTGTCCCAAAGCCGGGCTGCTGCTGGGGTACATGCTGGGAGTGCCGAGATCCACCCCCGGGCTGGGTTTTTCCCCATGCAGTGCCAGAAGTCACGACTCACATCGTTATTCCAGTAGAAGTTACAAAAAAAACCCCCACCAAACCCACCCCACTTTATTAAAGCCCTTAACAGAACAGGAAGCGTATGCATGCTATATATGCTGTTAACATCGGAAATTCTACAGGCCTGACTTCGCACTGCTAACTTCAAATTGCGGTTTCTGTCTCAATGTGTTTCAGTGACAATAATACAGCAGAGAAAGTCACCAAGGTGCAAGCTTCGCACCCAGACCCACCACACCACCCTCCTGCTGGAACCATCCTTAGAGGATTTTGGTCCACAGCTACGATCTTAACAGCAGTCATTGTGCAAGTTTAATTTGCAATGTAAGTTCCCGTTTATAACGTGTATCTTCAGACTTTTTTTTAATATCAATAGTGGTGTACAATACGTGAAAATATCCCTTCTGGTTCTTTTCCATCTCCCAGGGCAGCAAGGAAGCCTTCTTGTCTCCTCCGCTGGGCTAAGGCAGCTAGGGACTTGAACGTCTTCGGCTCGTAAATAGCCAAATCGGCAATCATTTTCCTATTCAGCTCCACTTGGGACTAAATGCAAGAAAAACTGTTGGTTGAGTACTGTAATTTTTAGGAACAACACTACAATGCTTAATGGTTAGCTGAGGTCTTAAGGCAAATTATGTTTTTCTGTGTTGTACAATTTTGGAACTATTAGTCAGAGAACTGTCAGACATGACTACTTGGCCATGGATGTCTCATTAAGCCACTGTATAAAATTTGTTTACTGACTTTCTCAAAGTCTGGTAGAAACCAAAAACGGAAGAATAATGTCTTATTTCATGGAAGGCCACGTATTACAAATTAATCCATGGCATTTGTCTCACTTCTTAGACATATTCAGCTTTACTTATTGCGCTAGAAGTTGCTTGGTATCTTAAAATGTGTCCTGGAGTAGAGAAAGAAAGACTGCAGGATGAAATACTCTTAGCAACGCTAGATACTGCACAGTTAACTGCATATTCCAGGAGGGAGGTATTATATGAAACAGGTTGCTTCTTTTGGATCTTTTAAGAGAAAACATTACAAAAATACATTGCTCTGAGACAAGAATCAAAGGGACAGGCATCTTGCGGGGAAAGAAAAAAAAGAAAAATTACTTAGCTTTTAGGCAGCGTTTGATTCTTTTGGTTACAGTATGACAAGAGTAACCAGGAGAACAAGTGTTTAGATTTCAGAAACTGTATTACTTTACAGGAAACGTCAGAAAACTTAGAAAGTTATCTATTTATTTGAAACATAGATAAAATGTTTTGAAGTATGCTATAAATTTATATATAGTTCCACTTTAAGAAGCAAAACCACTACCCTTTTATGATGATCACAGCCAAGAGAAACAAGTTTTAATTTTACAGCTGCATTATCAATAAATTAAAACCAATTCCCCAGCATGTTTAAGAACAAGGAACAATGGCATCAACTGTCTGCATTGTCCATGCTCTCCAAAACACAAAGCTAATAGTGAAAAGAGTGGAGAGTTCTTAGTGTTGGTTTTGCTAATCCAAGATTTGTATTTTCAAATGTGTTGAAGTAAAGGCAGCTGTCAATTAATGCCTGCAGTAGCAACAAGTGTAAAAGCATTTTACAAGTCTTGTTCTTGAAGTAAAAGTTTTGGGGACAGAACAAGGTGTAGAGCAACAATATTCACCAGGATAAAAGGGAATTCTGCATATAAGGAAGAGAAACAGGTTTAGGGTGGAACTCAGTTCCTGAAGTGAACAAAACTCCTTTCATAAGCAGAAGGCCTTTCATCACTAGAACTAAGAAGCAGGACAGTGTTGGCAGAAGTTCAGTCTGACAGAAGGAGCTTTTCAATCCCTCCATCATGCCCTATGCCACTATTGCCTGCTCAGGCTCCAGTTTGGAAGTCCCCACCATTATTCTTGGAAGACTGGCAAGTGGAGGCTGCAGCTTCAATACCTTGCAGTTGCGTTCTTAGTCAGTAACCAACAACCCCTTGATATGTTTTGTCAGACTACATCTACTTGAAAGATTTCAGAGTTTTAAGAAATTAATTTGCCTGGCACTTCAGAAGACCTCTATCAGACATTTTCTCCATTTTTTTGTTTCAAAGTAATTATTCCTCAAGCATCATCCTTACCTTAAGCAGATTGCTTATGAAAGCTGGGTATTTCAAACCATGTTCAAGAGAAGCTGCTTCAATCCTAGTGATCCAGAGCTAAAAGTGTAAAAATTAACATTTTGCATGATAAGATATTTTAAAAGTAAACCTTTTGTCATGCCGATCTGCTTAAACTTAGTAAATATAACATTTTCAGACCTAACAGTCTCTCAGTGCAACATATACATGTATGAACTTCAGAATGTGAGCTATTTCAGACCAGAGGGACTATGCTTACTTTAAACTCATATTTTTCACCCACTGGTTAAACATTTTGAGGGAACCACCCAGTAAGGAAAATGGCTATTTCAGTTCTGCTCTTCTCCCATTTTAACGTTTACACCTAACATTTTGCTCTTTACCGCTTTTAGGAATCTCTTCTTCTCTCTTCTGGCCTTTGTAGACTTCACAAACGCTCTCCGAACACTTCGTACAGCCAGCTTATAGCAGCGGTTCTTCCTTCCACGAAAATGCTGAAACAAAACCAAGATGTTCTTCAGTTATCTTTAAGGCTGTTAAACCCTTCAGTAATACTAATATATGCTCATTTGCATTTCACAACTCTTCATAACAAGGATCACAAAATACTTCACAAACATGAGCTAAGCCTTCAGTTGGCATATAATGAAAATATTCTTTCATTTTTTTATAGCATGGGAAACCTGAAACTGAAAAGTTGGAGCAGGCTGAAAAAATTCAGTCCAGCAGGAGGGAGCCAAAACCAGACCTCATTTTAGGCTGGGGTTCCAGAGGGAACACAACCACAAAATCATCTTCAGTGCTTCCAGCCAACCCCTAAACTCACGCATTTATTCTCATTCCTGAGCTGCCCTCTCAGTTTTGTCAGTACAAAACCAGGGATGGGACAGGAGCCTCTGATATGTCAATAACATTGCAGTTGCCCAAACAGAAAGCATAATGTAAGTTTACTGGAGCTACCACTGACATCCATCTAACATGATGTAAGAAGTAGCCAGTGCTTCACAGTCGGGAGAAATAAATACTACTGGTACTGTGGGCAGCTTTAGGCACTACAAGAGCAAGATACTGTCACTTAAGTCAACATTTTCCGTCTGCATACTACAGCAAGACATAGTACCTCCCAGAATGCTAACAATCTATCCTTGAAAAAGGTTATTCCCGAGCCCGGGCACAATAGCTTGAACTTCAGTTGAAATCATGTTGTGAAGCAGTCACTTTCGCCTTCTAAAATGCACTTGAAGAGCAAAGTTAAAATCTTTTTTTTTTTCCCCTGCTCCTTTAGCCAGTTAAAAAACCCAGACCGACCAACCCCCCAAAAACACAACCAACACCAGTCTACAACGTGCTGTATTTAGACTGCTCTGCCTGTAGCGCTTGTACTCCTTCTGCCACAGGGTTCTCACTTTTATTCATACCCATCCACATGCACACATGTGCTGTGTTACGGCACAAATACCAGACGCGTTTATGGCCTCCGGCCTTAATCAAATACAGACAAATTTACATACACAGAAATTGCTAAATTGACCTAAGTCAACTTCACGGGCCCTCGACGTTTCTAGGAAGAAGCGCCATTAGATTGCTCACTGCCTGACTTCCCTCTGCTGGGGAAGGGCTTGCGGACACCCGAACAAGACGACA
>NW_010575999.1:0-3887 GCF_000687285.1 Phaethon lepturus
TGGGGCTTCTGCCCCGGCAGGTTTCTCTGCGTTGCTCGCTGGGTTCTTGTTTCTGGCATCGAGCGAGTGTTCGGCTTCAATTTCTCCGGATTCGAACCCATAGTTTTTTTCGGCCTTGTTTGATAGCTGTGCCCGCAGAGGTTGCATACGTGACCGCCGGTGTTAGTGTTGCCCTAATCCTGCGGAGTCTATCTCACAACGCCTATTATCAGCTTGCTTCGTATTTTAAAGTAATGGCTGAAACTTGGAAGTACTTGGAATTATAGCGTAACTTGTGCGTTTAGTTTTGTTTTGGCTTTCAGGGGTGCTACAGTAGAGGTGTATCTAATGAGGAGGTGTTCAACTGTTCAGTTCTACAGCATTCGAAAAGAAAATTTGTCTAAATGAAACCTAATTCACTGTTGCTATAGTATTACATGCTTCATTGGAAATGGTGTGTGTAGTGCACCTGCTTTCAGATACATGTTTCCTGTGGACACAGTTAAAACGTTGCAGTGCTGTTTGTCAGTTGACGCACTGTGCCTGTGTACTGTACATGTACATAACTTTTGTGCCATGGAACAAGTGTAGACTGTTCCTTCCAGGTGTTTTTATTGAAATCACAGTTTGAATTTTATTTTTTGTATGTTCAGGAATGGAATTGAAAAGCTTCTGGAGCTTTTAATGGAGTGACTCACATGCTGTGGTCTACAGACCAAGCTAGGGCCCTGGTAAGTGGTTTTGCAGGTCTTAACTGGGCCCTGTGGTCAAAGAGACCTTGTTTGGTGACATCTTTATGGTTTTAGCAAGGACTCAAGCCTTTCCTGTGTTGCATAGTGAAGGAATTTAACCTGGCTTGGTAGTGGTTCTTTCATCCAAACTGTTCAGAGGTGGTTCATCTAGGATGTGGTATTAGAAAGCCCATCAGTTTTAAAAAGATGGTGCATTAAATATAGTTCATAAATGCACTAACTGAAGCACTCAATTGGTCTTGTGAACCCTCTTGTTAAATTCCAGATTCTACATTTTTGTATTATATATGCTAGTAAAAGATACAGAACTTAGAAAACTAGGGTTATTTTATTAGTAATTAGCAGGATTATCTGAGTCCCACTATGTCTGTTAGGATACAAGTGTGGGAACAACATGAAGCATAGCTTCCGAAGTATATATGAACTGGAATATCAATTTTTGTTACACACACTTTAAGAATGCTTGATTCTGTGCTTTGCTGAAGTAAGACTTAATCTTTGGCTTGCTGCATAAAAAAATGATGTGAGCAAGATATGCATGTAGGGTCCGGGAGAGTATAGTGGTAAAGATGTGTATAATCCATTTGTAGTGGTACATAAGTATGCATGATCGAATATATTAGCACAGCAGGTGAAGAACAAGATGTTGACCAAACAGAAGATGCAGTTTTGTGAAGAGCTCTCTGCACATTGTGAATGGAATCAGCTGAATTGCACATGAAATGCTTACTGGTAAATCAGGTACAAAATGGACATTCTCAACATACAGAGAAGTGCCACATCGCTTAGTCATGCAGGTTTCTTCCCTGTTGGCATGGGTTTTGATAGTCATGAAGTGTTACTTCCACTTCTTCTGCTTCTCTAGTCTCCTTAACCATGAGCAGGTGTTTTTTCATGAAGGAAGGATTAATGGGAAGTGGTACCCATAGCTATACCTGAAGCAGGTTACACTTAACTGCAGTGTCTCACTGCTGGATTATATGCTGTACTATTTTATATGCATTTAAATTTGCGCTATTTTTCAGTGTCTCTTACACCTAGATAAGAGAATTACAAGTGCTATGGAAAAGAACTGGTGTTTTCTTTTGATATTTTCCTGGTTGCTTTCTTAACTAGTTTCAGATTTTGTTCTGTAAGAGTTGTCCGTACTTAAAATAGTAAATATGTGCATTTATTGCGTAGTAACTGTGGAGGCTACTTACCAGGAGTTGAGTGTGAGGTCAGTACCTACAGGGTAGTTCTCTGAGTGACAGTACCCTTTCCTGATGAAAGCATGCTGCTCTCCTAGAGAAAGCAGTAAGGATGCTTGAATGCAGTAGTTTGTGGTCTATATCAGCATCTCTTCTTCCACCCTGTTGCCACTCCCTTGAGAGACACTGCTAATGAGGACAGAAAAGCAGTCTCAATTCCTAAAAGTTTGAGAAACACTGACTAAAGTTTAAAACAATTATCTAAAGTTGTGGTTTGCTGTATTATAAAGAAGTAACTGGTAGATTCATACCTATTGCACTGGTGAAAGAATTTCTTTTTGCTGAGGGGGAAAAAGAAGTTTTTGGGTTTATGTATGTAAAACATGTATTTTTGTCATTTATTTAACATAAAAAGTAACATCTCCTATTCAGTTTAATGACTTAATAGATCATTGGAATGTGCATTTTATTTGGTGGATAGATGATTTCTTAATGACTGGTGTTTCAGCAGTCCAACTGGACTCTTCCTTCAGATTGAATAGTTTACAAGCAAATGCCTTCTTGTATTTGTATCGCAGTATTCTGGAAGACGTTTATTTCTAAGTTAGAGATTTCAGATGGTTACAGATAGTGCAAAACAACTTTCTGTGCACCCACTGTTGCTTCTGCTCCTGGGAAGATAGGTTGCTTTGAGGTTGCACTGCCTCACCGAGATATTTACAATCTCTCGTAAGAAGATTATCTCAATAGAGAGAATGTGTGGCTCTACCAGCTCCTTGGGAATGTCACTGTCTTCATTAGGCTGAAAAAGTAAAAATGAGCTGTAAGATTCTTTCAGAGAGCCTAAGGGAAACGTATACAATTGGTTAATGTGTGTGTGTGTATAATCTGAGGAACAATACATTTACTACTGAGTGCTATAATATGTAGTATGGTAAATTATTTTGAGATGCTGAATTCAACTCCCATATCCAGTGTTTTTGTATTTAGAAACTGTGTATTAATCACACCTTAAATTACACAGTAACTATTTCTAATTTGCTTTGGAAGGGGCACATAAATATGGTATAATGTCAATGAGAATGTGACATACCACTTAAATTGAGTTCAGCAGTAGTTACTGTATTTTCAGTCTAGAAAGCTGAAAATTCCTGCATCAAATAGACTGCTTAAGCTACATAAACGCAGGCCATCTTAGTTTAAGTGAATGTTAGTATACATCACCTGAACTCTCTTGATTCTTTAGCTTTCTCCCGTCTTGATGAGTGAGGGTCATGAATGTGTGCTGGGGTCCAGCAAAGGCTGAGGCCTGGAAAATGTTCAGTTCATATTCTGAACTTACTAAAAATAAGTTTTGAAATTTAAGTTTCAGTCTAAATTAATAGTGTATTTTAAAATGATGCTTTTGTCTGAGAACATTCTAGGCATGTGTTATTTTTATAGGAATTGATGTCTGTGACTGCTATAAATTGGTTTTCCTTATTAAATATAATGTGTTGAGAGTTCGATGCAGGACAGTTGTGATATAAGCAAGGTTTGTTTGTCAAAAAAGAAAAAGCTGAATTAGGAGTGGACCTTGAAGCAGTTCATTTTTTAAAAATGTATTTATATTCTGATAGATTTCAGTCTGATTGTGTCACTTGCTTGACCTGTGAGGGTTTATTTCAAGGTCTAATCAATGAAACTAGAGCAGGGATTCTGATGTATGGTTATGTAGAGACATATTTGGCCCCTTACGTTTCTGAGAGAAGTAAATACTATACACATGCAGTAACTACTATTGGTGTTCTCAACCAATAAATGAAAGCTGGCAGAGATTCATTCCTTAGAGGACCATATACATGCCAAGTTTGAACTTAAAATAGAAGTTTGAGTTATTAGATTGCACAAGTGCTTGCAAATATTTCCTGAACTGTGAAGCTTTATCATCATTAGAATAATCACAGAATCATTAAGGTTGGAAGGG
>NW_010576000.1:0-3860 GCF_000687285.1 Phaethon lepturus
ACTGCAGCCAAGGCTGCCTTCAGCCTTCACAGCACCAGTGAGCCCTTCCTTGTTTGTGAGTATGAGGTCCAGCAGGGCACCTCCCCTTATTGCCTCCTCTATTGCTTGGGTCAGGATGTAGTCACTGATGTTTTCCAGGAACTTCCAGGGTTGCTTATGCCCTGCTGTGTTGCTCCTCCAGCAGATATTAGGGTGGTTGAAGTCCCCCTTGAGGATCAGTGCCTCTGAACATGAAACTATGTAGAGCTGTCAGCTCTCAGCTCCATTTAGTTTTCCACACGTATGCATCTAAGGCCATCTGAGACACCCTGGTGTAGCCAAGAAATCTACTAAGGCCTAGCAAACATGACATAGGAACAGTAGAAGACCCAGGACCTACTGGAATGTCGTCTGGATGACAGAGAGAATGGATACATGGGGCTTCTCAAATGTATGGGCAACTGAATTGCTCCTTGGGTCTTTGCTTTAGAGTGAGTCAAATTGCTCATTAGGTTCCGCTGATTGTATTGACTCGGGATGGGATTCGGCTGCCTATCATGGGTATCTGCATGTAATACGGACTGACTGTCACATGCCAGAGATGTTCATGGTCTACCGAGAATGGCACTTGGCTGTGCTCTGCACAAGTGGGGATCACCCTGTACAGTTGCACTAGTGTGCACTTCTTCACATTCCTTCCTTACCTAGCCTGTTGACTTAGGTAGACTTCTAGGCTTGCTGGCATGTGTTGCTGGTTTGAGCAGATACTACAGTCAAGGACATCAGCTTTATTAGAAAACTGCAGAAACTCATCAAACATTAGTAACTCAGAGAATGTAGCATTTTCAAGGTACTCAAAATATCTTAAATCCACCCCTGTGTGCTACCAGGAAGAAAATTTGTCCCAATATGTAAAAGAGTTGCAACTGACAGCCCACAAAAAATAGAATCTGGGAGCTGTATTTAACTGGTGTTTGGACTTCTTTTCAGCTTTAATTATGTTTTATGTGTGCAAGCATTTTCCATAGATTTGCTATCTATAAAAATAAATGGTATACAAAAAGCAGTTCTTTTTGAGGCTTCCCTAGAGGTCTCAGCTCACAAATGTTGTTTGCACTCAATGAATAATTAGAATAGTATAGTATAGTATAGTATAGTTCAGTTGGAAGGAACCTACAAAGGTCATCTAGTCCAACTGCCCAGACTGGATTGAATCAGGCTAGTGATTTCAGCTGTCATTGGACACAGACCTAGCATGTGTCCATTTATAAACCCCATGTGGAAAGAACAAAATGAATAAAAGTGACAAATCAACATAGAACTGGACACTTGTACGCACAAAACAAGCTTTGAGAGTAATGTTCTGTTATGAACATTTTTCCTAGTTGGCATGCAAAGGAAAATACTCATCTAGCATTTCTGTGGCAGCAGAGTAGGGTAGTTTGGGTGTGGTCTTATGACATAAAACCTTGAACTTTATGTTTCCTAATTTATTAACACTGAGAGAGTAACTTTATCATACACTTCTGACAGGAAATATGTACTTATTCCACCAACAAATACGTTCACATTACATTTCACATCACCTTAGTATTAATATGCATGTCACCTTAGCATGAAATTTTTCAAAGGAGTAACCTAGATATCTCTTTTACTTGAGTGTAACTCTGCGTAAAGCCACTGCAGTGATTTTTTACTTGTGTTTCCCCAAATTTCTGATTCCACTAGTTGTAACCTGCTTCTGCATACTGCTCATCTGAGTAGAGTACCATTTGTCATCATTGCTCTGGTGCAGGTTTTGCTGTGCCTAAACGTACTGTGCACAGTGCCAGCTCAGGTCTTTGTACCGTTGGCAAAAGATAACATGTTGATGGGTAACTAAAAATTGATAGTACATATTAACATCAGAATGGATAAGTTTTAACTAAAATACAGGTCAAATTGTTGCTAGTTGACTTTGAGGTTTCCTTCCAGGTAGGGGAAAACTTGTGGTTTGCAAAGAAGTGAGAAGGATGGGAAGAATAACCGTTGGGGGTGGGAAGGAGAGAATGAATGAAAAGAGGTGGGAGGGCAGGAATGGAGGGCAAACTTAACTCCAATCATTCTGCAAAGTCTTCATTCGAAACTAGAAGGAAGCGGGCTCTTCCCTGGCAGTGTATCTATGTATTTAGGTTTGCACCTCTCCCTGTGTGTGCTTTATGTCCCATCAGAAGGAAGTTAACCTTTTCACAACATTAAAATGTACCAGAATTTGTCTTGATCAAATGTTAACTGACCAGTTATCCCATTCTCCTCACATTATCATTTGAATAGGGTATTCTTCATTTGTGTCTTAAGTGTTAGATATGGTCTTGGTTAATTGCTGCTGTCTTCCATCCTTGTTGCAATACTGTCATCAGCAGGTGAAGTAGTTGTGCAGTCTTGTTTGAAAGACAAGCGATTGTAAGAAATAAGAGGAGTAAGGGTAAGAGAAAGTATTTTATTGTTTATACTCTTACATTTTTGTTTCATTTACATTTTTAACTGGTTCCCACTTGCCTGAGCTGTTTGGAGCCCATTTGAATTGTGTCTTTCAGAATAATTGTGTCTTGTTATTAAAAACAATCCTTTTATCTTTTTTGCAATTATGAGGGAAGAAAATGCTATTCTGCAGTTTTTGATCATTTGCCAAATGTCTCTGCTTCATTCCTCACATCAAGGAAGTTTATGTCTATTGTGTAAAACCAGTGGAGTTAGGTGGCAACAATTCATTGGCATGCTTTTTCTGGAAGATTTAAGTGTTGCTGAACAATTAGGAAAATTAGGGTTCCCTAGATGCCTACCTGGAGGTTTCTTGGCAACATGACATTTTGCTTGCGGAGAGAAAGCAAAGCTTGAGAAGAACTTTGGGGACAAACAACTGGCAGGCTGAAAGATCCTCTTCCAATTATCCTGAAATTTTTGCTGGGAAATTGCTTCCTAAGAAGAAACTCATATTCTTTTAGCTGTTGCATGAACCTGGAGTGTGTATATACGTGTGTACACGTATAAATTCATGGATGCTTTTTGTAGAAGTGGTTTTTCATTCTCCAGAAAGCTTCACGTGCAAGCGGCTTTACCAACCATTCATCTCCCTTCCTGCTCTGAGGACATTTTTTAGAAGAACTAATTACTTCAGGAAGGGGCCTGCTGTTAAATAGATGTTCTGTACTTCTGTTGTCTTCAGAACACGTGAATGGTGCCTCTAGGAGGACAAAAAAATGAAAAGCAAAACTACCCCAAATAGTAGCTTGGATTGTTTCTCATTGTAATCAAATTTTAGTTCAGTGAACAGTGTTTGATTGATCAAATATCAAAATCATTGATCATAATACCTTAAAGATAATCTTTTGTTTCCTTGCTACCGGTTTAATGAGCTTGAGGGTAGTTAGGAGTAATGGCAATTACACAGGTCTCAAAGTCTTGAACTGAACTTCAGACTTTCAGAATACCCAATATAAAGATTTCTAAAATTGGTAGACACAAGTTCTTGCTTGCATTCTGGTTTAGTTTCATGTGCTCAAAGCCCTGTTTTATGTTTGATGTCCAGATCCTTGCTTTGTACATAAAGGCAAGTTGACATAGGACAGAGAAATATTACAGAAATTTGTTTTATTAGTGAAACAGCTGCAGTGGGTTTTTATTTGTCCCGTTTACTCAGCTGTAGTGGAGTCCTTATAAATGAGGCTATGTGGCTGCTTCACACTCTGCTTATGTTAAACACAGAACAAGGGAGTATTGAACCTGGAGACGTTGGGAGGGGGAGATACGTTTACATTAAGTCTAATACTTTGCTCTCAGTGACGACTGTATCACAAAATCATTTCAGAAACAGGCTAGGTTCCTTCTTAAATGTGGTTAGG
>NW_010576001.1:0-3966 GCF_000687285.1 Phaethon lepturus
CCGCCTCGCTGCCCTGCCTCCTGCCTGTGCTGGAGCCTCGCTTTTACCCTGCCGCTGACTCAGGGCCTTTTGCAAACCTGCAACGTCACGCTGCGTTTGTTGCCACGGCAACGTAGGGGGGGAGTTAAAAGTCGAGGGAAAAAAGTTAAACAAAACCCCCAAACTCTTGAATCGGCCCCTTACTTTGTGCGCTGCCCGTACAAAGTTGGACATGCAGCTACATGAGCAGCGGAGTGTGTAAGGAAACTTTTCATGCCCCCAGGGACTCACTGGAGGGCCACACCACTTGCCCTCCCCTCTTCTCCCCTTAGAGCTGCCCTCTCCCATCTTCTCTTACTGGGTGCCTAAGAGACTGGTGCCTTCAGCGGTACCCCCAGACGTACCCTGCCTCCCTTTCCATGACTCCCGCTGTCTTTGCAGGGAACGGGCGGTCGCCCGGGGAGCTGGCACCAGCCCCCAGCAGGCACGACGGCAACGTAGGCAGCGCTCAACGGCAGCACTATTTTACCTTTATCTTTCATCCCAGCAACAGATCCATCAGCAGGGATGATGGAGCACTGTCTTAAACTCGCTCGTGTCCCTCCGCCCCCTCCTCTTTCCAATCACCGTGGCTGGAGGAGCAGCAGCCCTTAAATGAAAACTTTACGGCGAAGAGCTGCTGACACTTTTTCATTATGAAGATACATGGGGTGGCTGGTAGCTAATGAATGTCAGTGCTCAAAAGGATAATCTCTGCTTCTCTCTGATACAATTTAACATCGTATTTCCCTAATTTGAGGCTGATTTAGTCGCTGGGGTATTTGGATGCCTCTTCTATGGTGCTGATAGTTAATTAAACAGATGTTGCAGAGGGAATCATTAATTTTAGTGCTGCAGATGGGAGCGGAATGACTTTGTGAAGTTAATGTTTCAGCAAAACAATAGGCTTCTGTCATCAGTTGGTATAAACCAAGTAAATTAAGAGAACAAGTAGAGTAAAGGAGATAGCTTCGAAAGAATATCAATTATTCATTTTAGAATTATACTTTTTTCGGCCATAAATCACTATGGGAGGAGAGGAGGGGGAAAATCTGCAAAAGCTGGGAAAAGTGCAAAAGAGGAATCCCCAGGTTAGCAGCCTGAAAGGGAGTTTATTGCTGCTCCCGCTCTCTCGCTTGAGCGCTGCCGGGCTTCCGCATGAGCCTGAAGAGCCAAGGGCCAGGGGCTGCAGCAGGCAGCAGCGAGGGGCAAGGCAGGGCAGCCTCCGGAGACCGTTTGGTTGTTACCCACAGTGCACCTTCAGGGAAGTCCAAGAAAAATTTTCAAGAGCACCTGAAGTCATGTCGATAAAGGCAAATCTCTTTTTCGATGCTTAAAAAGCAGGCGGGCACGAGCATCTTTTCTGAAGGTTGTGAAACTTTTTTCACTCCAGGCTGGCTGTCCCATATCTGCTTGACAGGGTTTCCTAGGGCAGCTGGCTGGATTTTCAAAAGCATCTGGGTATGGTGACGGTTTTCTAATCAGAAGTTGGTATGTTTTATAACTTTCAGAAACCTGAGGACCAGTGTAAAAAGCTCCTCATGAAAAAATTGCTGTAGGTTGTACCTGTGTATCAGATGTCGCTACTCCGCCAGGGAAGCGGAAAAGCTCGGGGTCTTTATAAGTTCCTTGCTGGCATTAAATGTCACTAATCTCTATTGAACAGGGGTTCCTGTTTTTGAACTAGAAACAACAGAGGGAAAATCCAGCTGCCTCTGAACCATAAAATGACAGTGGCAGAAGAGGATCAGGGGAACAAACGAAGTCCATCTATCGTGTTGGAGTAAAAGTACTACTGACTTGCTTGAGTGCCTGATAAGACGGAAATTATTTTTATTTTTTCAGGACAGAGGAGTCATTTGACCACTCAGACACCTATATAAACACATCCATGTCCATTTATATTACCTTTCTCTTTCTCATATGTGCATGTTTTTTCCTCATTACCAGCTACTCCTTCCTCCAAAAACAATAATCAGTGGTTATTCTCATTTATTTGATAAGGCCAAGCAATTTCAGTGCCCAGAAAGTAATTATGAATTTGGCAGTTCTGATTAATAAAACTTTCATGAAGCATGCTCCATTTTGTCCATGAACAGCATCTTCCAGAGATTCATTGAGAAAATATGAAGTAGAAGAGACACAAAGTGAAAAAAACCTCACATTCTTCCTGGCAATAAAGTCCTCATCTCGGTCTTACATGCGTAAGGTGAATTTCAGTATTGGATTTATTTCTTTAGCACTCAGTCTGTACTCACCATTTTATTTTAATGGATACTGTTCTTATTTTACTCTTTCTGGCTTTACAATGCCATATACTATGTTAACTTCAGCTTCACAATCAAAATGTCCCACATTATTTTTAGGAACTAATTTCAGTCCTCAGACTTGCCGCAGAGCAGCATTGCACAGCTTGGAGGCCTTGTCCTGTGTTACAACTGAGCTAGCTTCTGCATCAAACGCCTACTGAACCGGCCAAACACTGGCTGCTTTCAGGTGGCTAAAAAGAGGTGTCTAGTACCTTTTGAGAAACCACCAAGTGCCCCAGCTGGCTGCCAGGATGCCAGTCTGCTCTTCGTCCTGAGTTGTTTCTGCCAGCCCCATGCAGATGCTTCAGTTGCTGTAGGGTCCCTCAGATGGTGCTACTAATCTTTTTAGCCAACTGAAGTGGTCCACTTGGGCATTGCAAAGGAATCTCTGTGGCATAGACTTCAGCAATAGATACTGAAGTCACTCATAACCAAAGAGAATAAATGCAACACATGCCAAAGCGTCCTGTTGAAAGACATGAAAAAGACTGTGATTTTTGCCTGTCAAAGACTGAGTATGAGGGTACTGAGAACGCAGCACCTGAGACGTGTCTGCTGTTGCAATATATTACACTGAATCGAAGGACTTTGGCTGCTTCCTTTAGGAAATATAATTCTCATTAAAGGCATGAAGTTGAGCTCCTTGGAGACCTAAGATTTGGTCTGCTGAACAATCCAAACATAAGTTTTCAGCAATACCTGCTTCTCGCTGTATGTGTTTGTGTCTCAACAGTATGCTCTATGCTTCTTAGAGTGAGTCCTTGGGCTTGCTGTGTTTGTTCATTGGTGTCCCTTCAACGCCAGCTCACCGGGATGGATTTTCTAGCACAGAGTTCTCCAGGGATCTGGACCCCAACCATAAGAGTGCCTTTGTTCTCCTCTCCCCCAGCACAGGTCACCAAGCACCTATCAAGCAATAGTTTTTGGACTACCCCAGGCCTGCTCAAATAAGGACTAGGGTGCCTTAAAGGGGACTAGATCTCACCACAGTTATGGAAAAGGATGTTCACAGTGCGCTCTGTCAGATGTCTGTCTCTCTTCTTCAGAGATCCTGGACAGCAGATGTTCCCTAGGACTTATAAAGACTCCCCAGGCACAAGGGCACCTCCAAAGCAGGGTGGTTCAGAGGCATTTTCCCCTGATCTTGTCCTCTCGAATGGTGTCACAGTGCCACTTCGTGGCAAGCTTCCTTGGAGCCACCAAGAATATCTAACACAGGGTTCCCCAAAGAGCACACTGGCCTTCTCGTCATCAGGGAGCCTTTAGCATCCTGCTGCAATTCCTTTTCTCCACATGGCATCACCTGCCAGTGGCATCTGCCTCTGCAAGAGGTAATTGATTCCCTTCCCCTTT
This sequence comes from Phaethon lepturus, assembly GCF_000687285.1. NCBI lineage: Eukaryota > Metazoa > Chordata > Aves > Phaethontiformes > Phaethontidae > Phaethon > Phaethon lepturus. The sequence goes on from NW_010576001.1 coordinate 3,681, forward strand.
AGAGCCCTAATTAAAAATGCACTGTATTAAACTTGAATGCATTGGAAACAATTAGCTTCCTCTTTTGTCTCCTCATTTGAGTCGGCAATGCGAGGCAGCCAGGTGTCACGTTCAACAAATCTCCATCAAGTGATTGCTGTGGAAGGAAATGAAGTTTGAAGAACTCCTTTGCTGCTCTTGATGCTTTGGCTCTGACCTTGTTGCGCTCTCAGCTTATGGAATCATAGAGTCATAGAATCGCTTAGGTTTGAAAAAACCTTTAAGATCACCAGGTCCAACCATTAAC
>NW_010576002.1:0-3894 GCF_000687285.1 Phaethon lepturus
TTAGCTGCCGGCTGGGGTTAAACCACGACAACAGGACACTGCCCTAGCAGCTGCGTTAGCTTTTCAAAGGATGGTTATTTCTTCCCCTTCATTATATGCCTCTGAACAAAAGTTGATTATCACTTAAAATCACTGTTGTAGCAAGGCAGCTGGGAATGAGATACAGACACGGAGCACATAAGGTATGTGGGTTGTCATCTAAAACTCCTGTGATTTTCCATGGCTCTGAGAAGTCATGCATTTTTTTAAAAACAGCATTTGCCACAAAAGGTTAAAAACCAATCGCTCAGTTCAATGATGTGCCAGTCAATAGCACATCCTGTTTAAATGTTTGCCTTTGCAACTGTTGTTCCACAGGTCTTAAATTGTTTGAGCAGTTTTTTCAGGTAAGCTGTGCTTTTTAATTCTTCGCACAAGTATGGCTTCAGCTTCTGCTGCACCGCCTCCCCTTCATCATCCTCGCTCTGTTCTCCCACCAACAGTCCCATCTTTATGCTCTCTGGAACAAAACTCCAAGCATCTGAAGTTACAGCTCTTTTTCCGTGAAACCTTCCCATTAACACACAAAAGGAACAACCTGAAGTTCAAGAGAAGCAGAATGTTAAACGTCTATTTCCTTAGAAACTTCTTACCATTGCTACAATCATAAAAACAAACCCACTCTATTCCACAAAAGGAGGACCATTTCTAGTTTCAGTTCCAAAGGGACTGAAGTGGGGCAACTGGAATAGTCTACAATCCATTTATTCTTCCTCTATATATTGCAAGCTGTAAAAGGGCCCCAAAATGAAGGCTCACACTTTTGCTAACCATACATTGTTCCTTCTAGCACAGCAAGTTTTCCATCTGTAGCTAAACAGCTTGCAGTCTACTTGCAGTTAATTTCTCCACCTAGTCAAGCCCAAGTGTCAGTGGCTATGAATGCCCAGGTCTGCATTTAGAAAGAAGTACTCCTCTAATACATAAAATACATCTTCTGAAACACACTTCAAACTTCTAACAGTCTTCACTCAGCATAAAATGGAGAAACCCTTTTGCAGTCAATAGAAGGTTTACAAAACCAGAATTAGCTTACAGTGTTCACCTCCACAGCTTTCAGCTGTGCTATTCAGAAGCCCCACAGTAAGACACTTGTCACTTGTAAAGCCTCTCATACAGCAGGCCAAGAACTCTGAATAGAACAAGTATTTCTAATGCCTAACTGTAAAATAATAAAAGCCAAATTTAAAATCGTTATCTCTTCATATTCCCAAAGAGAAACAAGATGATCAATGAGCCAACACTTCGCAGCTGAATGGTTGATGCTATAAACTTGCAATTTAAGAAGCAGCTCATCATCAGGATGCCAAATTCTCTTGCTGAAGAAAAGCCCAATAAATGGAAATTAAGACTAAGTAAACCATTATGCCTTTAACAAGAGAATGATACATTCTGTGGTCAACTCTGCTGGCATTTTGTACATCTAAACTAAATCCAAGGGTGAGACACACTCCACGTGGCTCAGTGGTTCCAGACATGGAGAGCCACACTCTGGCTAAACCAAGCACCCAGCAGGTGCTTTTCTCCTACTCACTGTGACAAGATGCACTGTAACCCAAAGCTGCAGCAACTCAAACCTGCTTACAGTTTTACTTTCTTGGACTTTAGACTCCTTATTTCCATTTCTGTCATTGCACCTTCTCAGGATACCCAGGGTTTTATTTAATTCACAAAGCAGAAGAATACAGAATCAAGCCCACAAACTCTTAGACAAAGCCTTCACTCCAGCTACATGCACTGCAGCTGACAGAAGCACATAAAGATTCAGAGACTGATGTTGACCCAAATTCTCCTTAAATTTCCACAGTTTTGGACTAACTTCAAGAAGCCTCATAGCTGTCAGAGGTGGCATTGACCCAAGAAGTTGTGCAGCATCTTTTTATTGAGCTCTTTAAAAATAACACAAATGAGCCAAAAAGCATCCTTTGTCTTTCCAAGTACTTCAGGAGCAATTGTGAAAACACTACATAACACAATGATGTTAGAGAGGTGATGCAATCCTTTGAGGAAATGCTACTATCTTGTGTTACACTTCCCATGAGACAGCTCACCAGAGATACTGTCAAAAATTTGAGATTACAGGGTCTGTAGAGTTCCAGTTCAGAGCCGGACAAACCTCTAAGCCCAGTCCCAGTCCAAGAATATGCTTCTTGTCCTGATTAGCAGGGAATCCATTAAAAAAAACAACCAACTAATAACACAAATAACCATGGGCTGAACTTATGTCAAGAAAAGTGCAGAGCACTGCAGGCACATGCTTAATCCTGGATGTAAGGCAGCTCCCACCCACCCCTCGTACCAAGGAATAGTTAACCTTAGATTCACCACCAGCTAAAAACACATACACTGGTCTCAATGGGCAAGGACTTCACATACTAACTTAGCTCATTGCAATGGCATGCCTACAGCAGACGGGAGTGAATTACATTCCTTCAGGCAACAAGCAAAAAGACACAAGACTGTGAAAATTTCTCTACACTACCTTAACATGAGGGTTGAGCATTCCACAGCCTTCATGCTGAAACAAAGAAAAGCTATGCCTCCAGATACTTGCAACCCCCTGCCATCCAAATAAAATGCACGCACTGCTCTGGATTCAGGCCTGTGATTCCAGAAAAAACAACTGAAGAATCACTATGTCAGCAAAAATAAGAGATTATTTTGAATCTATTTCCACAGACACTCAATTTTACCATTACCTACTGAAGGCTTGTATTTCTTCAGATTAGAGCAGCTAGAATATTATTCAGCTCTGTAAGGGTCCTGTGGTTAGCTCTATTGGAGGGCTCACATTTCTCAGGGGAAGAGGCACTACTACCAGAAGTGGTTCCTGTAGGTCAGTCTCCCTGCCTGGTGATGCCGAGTGCATCTGCTTTCCACCCCACTGTGGCCCCTATATTCTTCTACACTCCTGAGTGTAAATCTGGACCTCGTCCTGCTTAAGTCGTGGTAACTACAGCTACCAAAGCTAGATTCAAAGAAACAACTGTTAGCCTCTCTAGAGCAGGAGCTTCACTTCAACACAACTGGTTAAAAATAGATCAGCTCTCTGGCTGAAAAACGAAGGGATCACAGGAAACAGCTTGGACTACTTGCTTCATTTTGCCAAGGATCTTTTAGAGCCAAGATTTCTTTCACATGTGCACAGTTCCTTGCATGTTTTCTGCACATGAGTATAAAATGCCTACTATTTGCACACAACGGGCAAGAACATAGGAAATAACATCTCTGACATACAGAGGATACAGCAAAAGATTACTGAGAAGACTTACTCATTGTTATTCCTTCCGCCCTACCTGCAAATAAATTAATCTGGGAGCTGCCTCTAAATGGTCCAGCTGTGCTCATGGGGGGTGTTTACATACAACAGCACTAGATACCATGGGCGGTTAGGGGGTGGGTCATAGTCTTCATTAATTAGTCACATGGATGATATTTTTAGAACAACTGGACAATGTCAGCAAAAACAAATGTTTTCTTTTTTACCAGTATCTCACTGCTTCCTCATTCCTCCATTTTAATGAAGGCCCTGGATCTTATCTCGCATCCAGGCTGTAAATTCTTTGGCAGCATCTTGGACCACATGTTTTGCTACCATTCAGTTTACAGGAGCCTCAGTCCATGAAACCCATCAGCACCACAGTAACACAAAAGGACATGCCATCTAGGACCAGCTTTCTCAACGATTCTCCCAAGATAAGCCAGCCTTTCTTTCCACAACACTGGGCTCATCTTGGTATGACTTCCACTTTGAGATGCTCAGCACCTTGTACAACTAGATCCTGCATATAAACTAAATAACACAGCTAAACTAAACTACAGCTTGAGTTGTAGATCTCTCCACATTTTTTTTTT
>NW_010576003.1:0-3995 GCF_000687285.1 Phaethon lepturus
TTATTAATTACTTAAAATATATTAAGGAAATGGGCAGCCAGAAACAAATTGCTCTAGTTTCTTTTGTAAGTTCCTTCATTGATTTCTGAGATGATAAACTGTTTGTAATATATTTATAAATACACTCATTAAAGTGAAGATTACTCATGACAAGATCCAAATCTGAATGCAGTATCCAGCTATCTCTCAGAATATCATAACGATTCTTCTTTGGGGGCAATACTCTGACACATTACCATAAATTCAAAGGAATACATAAAAACCATAAATCAAGCCATATCGTTTCTGCTTCCATTGCTTGTCTGTATTCATTGCAACCCAGCAGGTGAATTAGGTATCTCAGGGACGTTTAGAGATGTTTTAGAGACTCATGGATCAGGAAAAAAGGAACTATTGTCCGACGTGAAACAGAACAATCCCTTTTAGCTCTGAAATAGTGCAGTATACTTATACGGAATTATTAACTCCATTTTTCTGAACTCTACCTTTTCTTGTCAGGACAAGATGAGCTGAAAAAATGTAGTCAGATAGCCTACTTTCTGTACTGTTAGCACAATGAAATGAAAGGAGAAAATAAAAGGAAAATCTGAAAAACTGCATCCCTGTGTGATCCCTGGTTCATGTTTCTGTCCCAGAGTGGCTATCAGTCTAATGAATTCCATTAATGGGTGAAAGCAAAAATGAGCTAGATAGTTTCAGATAAGCACTGATCAGGAATGACCTTTCCAGAGACTCTCAAAATTCACTGTTGAGGTTCTGAAATAAAGTGTCATCTTTATGTTATGTTCCCTAACATTTATTAATTAGCAATGTTTTCAAAGTGAATGAGGTTTTAATTTAGTGTGGGATGGCACTGGGACATGATATGTGAGAAGACAAATGTTTTGAGCTCCCATTACCTTTAAAAAGAGCAATGTGATTCTCAGCTCTGCCTGCAAATGCCCAAAGATGTCTATGTGTTTAATGTAGACAGGATCAAAAGGTTAAAACTACCATGCTCCTGCGTTGTTGATTCAAAAAAATTCTTTGAACCCTACAGAGCCTACAGAATACTGATGGATGCATACTTCTGTGATGATTTTTGTAAATATTACAGCTGGCCAGAATATTTTGCAACTATTCCTTTGAATTTTTGTGTTCAGTTCAAAAGGGTTGCTCTTGCTCTCACTGTCACTTCTTTTATGAATGTCGTTATAGAGAGCTTTTTGTGTTATGTTGTCTGCCCATTCATTTCCTGAACAGAGAAAAATGGTGGGTTAAGTAAGAGATGAAATCAGATTTGCATATGGTCTGCAGAATAAGAAGTATTCTCTGAAGAAACTTGAGAATGATTTTGAACAATTTTAAGAAATATAGTCAATTTCAAAAAAAACCCCAGCAGATTTAGATTAAAGTAAAAAGTAAATAGAAAACACAATGGCTGTGCTATGAAGTACAAGAAGTTAATGACAAATGGAAGATTCTAATAATGTCTGTCCTTACCAATCATATTAATTGTTTTCATATTCATTTTATGAAAAATGCCACAGTAAACATATGACTAATGGGAAAGCAATTTGGGCTGATTTCAGGGGAGGGATGGGAGGAAATTATGTTTGGTTTTTAGTGTTAGCTACTTCAGTAAAAAGGTATTTTGCATTAGAAAGCTGACTTTCAGAAAGCCCAAGAAATGTGATTCAATCTGTGTTGGAAGTTTTCTTGCACAACTTACCCTTGTTTTCCTTATAAGCAAAATTTGAACTTTTAAGCATTACACAGATTAATTTATGACCTAAACTAGTATATGGAACTGCAAATTTACCTATCATATTAATGATAGGTATTTTTGTATTAATTTTTGCTGTCTTAAACAGATTTCATTATCTCCCCAATGTCCATGAGGACAGTGTTTGTGTTTATAATAAACGCAAACTGTGAGGACCTGTCTCTAAGCAAACAGACTCTCCTGAACGGGTACATTAAGCGTGTATGGCTTCCTTGACTGTATTTAATTGTTGTTCATTCCTCTTGGCAGTGGTTTCTTTATTGTTAGCTTTTTGGGAAGCTTTTATCAATAATGTCTTCTCTATTTGCTTTTGAAGTCCTCCCATGCTCTTTCTAAGCCAATTTTGGTCAACCTAATAGTGAAACGATTCATAGAATTATCTCTACCATCAGGCTTGACTTAAAAAGCAGTGCTAGGCTCCAAATCCCTTTTTTCCTGCACAGCTCTGTTTTGTTTTATCTTTGTCTTTTATTTGATATTGTACTCTCACAAGATGCAACTACTGCATTGCTATGAATGAGAGTTTATTGAAAGGCTTAGAGTTCTCTTTAGGAAAATATTAGCAATTTTTTTTTGCTAAGGGATTTGTTGTTCAAAATTCAAATTCTTACATCTTAAAGGAAATTCCAGCATACTTTTACTTGCTGATTGACCAAACGTCGAGGAGAGTGCACTCCCTGCTCTCCAGCAGCATGACATCTATCAAGAGGGGGCCCAGGTGTCCTGCATGACTCTGGCCCAGACCCCAAAGCCGGCTGGGCCCTGAGTACAGGGCTGCAGCTCGCTGGGCCAGCTGCATCAGCCAGCAGCTTCTTCCCTTGCTCCCCTGATTTTAAAGGTCTCCAGGAAATTTTCCAGAGAGAATTCTTCAATTCCTGGTTTTCTCTTCAAATCAACAAAACCCCTTGCAAACTGGGCCTGCCAGTGCAGTCTGGGGCTGAAAGGGTCTGCTGCTTCTGACTTCATTCAATTCGTTCTGACTTCATTCAATGGGCACAGCCCATTCCAGTGTGGGAATGCAGGGTGAAGCTTCAGCCTGGGCATGGGGCTGCTACCCTCCCGACCATGTTCTCACTGTGGTGGTAAGGAGTCCCTTTTACTCACACTCAGTCAACCTTGCCTGTGTTTCTGCGCAGTGGTTCAACGATAGCGGGTACGGAGGTTTCTAGCCTGGTGGCTAAGGTACTCCCAGGCCCAAGAAATGAAGATCTGACCTCCTTAAGGTAATTTAAACCAGATCTACCACTTCCCTGTCAACTTTCTACCTTAATCACTGGACTGCTGTAAGAAGTAAGGGGTTTCTTAACTATTAAAAACAGTGGAGACATTTTTTATTTGTTTCTTTTAGTGTGTAACATTTTCCAAGCACCTGATATGGGTCACTTCAGAAATTAGGGAAGGAATACTTATGGAAATATTAATACTGGCTAATTTTGGCCTTCAGATTTAAGTGTTTTAAACTGACCTTCACTGGCACCAGTTTCTCTCCATTGACTACAAGAGGAAGTCTGCCTAGAGCTGGTATATTGGTCAGGCTGGGGTCAGTAAGAATTTGCACAGAAACAGAACTCTGAGTGCCTGGAAAATGTCTCAGGCCAGTGGAGATCAGTGCCTTCCGGGCTTGTTTTGAGGGATCTGAGTGTGGAGCAAACAAGCCAGAAGAGATTGGAATGAAAGTCTGACCATAGCTAGGAAGTGATATAAAGTCTTCCTACTTGATAAAGATTCCCCACCATAACAGAATGCCATTCATATCATTTGCTATCCGCTCACAAGTGCCAAAACATTCAGCAAAAGACAAACAAAAAATGGACCAACAATACATAACAATTCTACTGCCTGTCTTCATGCTGTGTAGAAGCTGAAATAAGGAGACAGCTAGGCACTGACTCCATGTAGGCCTTTGCATCTGACAGACTGTTTCAGGTAAAAGAAATTCAGATGCTACAAAATAGGCAGCTGTAAAAGGTCTGAGGGATGCTTCAACTTTTGTATAGGTGCCTGCTTTAAAGCTTCTGAACACACTCCAACTAAAAAAGCACTGCTCTTGTCCTACCTGCTCTGAAGGTTTCCTACTACGTTGACAGTACCTTGTGGCACTAAACATTGTGCTTAGTCAAGATGATAAAAACAAGGAGTTTTAGGATGGATCTGGAAAGCACATAAAAGACAAGGCATGGAAAAGCATATGTTCTTGCAAAATGTCAGGATTAACCACTAGTGATTTTAA
>NW_010576004.1:0-3990 GCF_000687285.1 Phaethon lepturus
AGGTCCTTTCCAACCCAAACTATTCTATGACTCTGTAAGTTCTTCCCTCCTGTCTATCACCTGCTTCCTGCTCAATCAGGTATCATATACAAATTTGCTGAAAGTCCACACTGTCCCACCATCTGGGTTGTTAATAAAGATGTTAAGAAGTGTTAATTCCAGTATCAGACCTGGCAAAATGCCACTGGGAAAGTACTAACAGGCATCTGTGACCCTGTAAGGGGGCTTTCTCACCAGCAAGTATGTTAGGAGTTTCTAGGGAGCGGCATGGGGACAATGAAAGCCAGAGCACCCACATCCAGAGCAGGAGTGGTGTGGGAGGGGGGAACCTGCACTCCCAGAGAGGGGATGTATGCTTGTAACCCAGAGGGGGATATGGTGGAGGGAGTACTCACAACTATATTCATGGATGCATATGGATGTGGGCATGCATGTGTAAGTGTGTGTGTGTACACACTTATGTGTGTGATTAGAATTTTCTGGGATTAACAGGAAAGTGTTTAGATATTTGTAGGTGCTTACTGAGATTTCCCAAGTGTCTCATAAGGTGGTTTATCTGCTATATTGCTGATGCTGATCCTGAACAAATAGGTCACTGATTGCCTATTCACTGTGTGTTACCAATAAATCAAAAAACTGCTTCAACCTTTCTGATTACATCACATGGACAGAGTGCTTTTTCCCTCTGCTGCATACCGTATTCCAAGGGAACCCAGACATCTGGTCTCTCTCTTCTCTACAGACCTATCTGTCCCCAGAGAACTCAGCAGTACAGGCTGATGACAGGCTTCTTCACACTCTAACCCAGAGATACCTCAGTACTTTCCCCAGGAAACCCAGGCAATGCAACCTTCCAGTCTCCCACCCTTTTCTCAGCCTGCATCGTCTTTTTCATTTAGTCAGGAATCTGCACTGGGATGCACAGCAGAGTGCCTTCACTTCTCACCTCCCTCTTTACAAATATCCACTCTTCTTCTTCCCATTCTTTTCTATGCCCAGGCATTAGACAGCCTTCTGGGGAGCTCACCACTTCCTTGGGCTGATTGTTGATTCTTCATGAGATCTTCTTCCTCCTGTTCCTTGGCTACATGCTCCCAGAAAGCCTCCATCAAGGGCAGACTGGACAACCTTGTCCACCTTCTTCTGGGACTTTGTGCTCTCTCCCTTCCTCCAAACAGGCTTTGAAGAATTTGCCACTGGGGTGCAACAGGAAGACTCGGAGGTGTTAGAATAAAATCCCAGACTGTACACACATAAAGGAACAAAAAGACAATGGCAAGTGGGGAACTTGGTTAACACCCTCAGACAACTAGTGCCAGGACCATCACAGGAGAGTGCTCAGTCCATTAAAGGCTCCACAAGCCCAGAGAATCAGAGAGGCATAATGACAGGCAGGGAACCCAAAATAATGTACTAAGAGGAATGGACACTCTAGGCCTCAGTGCCATTGTCTAGATGTAAGACCCATGAAGATGAGTTAGTGAGATTGGCTCAAATTGGGGGGGATTACTCCTTAGCAATATGGGACACATTATGGGATGCACAGTAAAAGCATGTGGATATTGCTCGAGACTTACAATGGGATGTTTAGAGGAGGAACCAAAGATGGGGAAAGGGAAAGATCCAGGTGATTTGGAGAGGAACAAATGTGGCAAAACAAAGGAATAAAGGGATAAAAAGGACTGGTCACATGTGAACAGTGGTGGATGGTCCGCAAACTTGTCTAGTCATGCCCTGAGCCTGATAATTGCAGTGTCTCCTACCTTCTTATTAAGTTCAATTTCTACTTATTTCTTGGCATGAGGAGCTCTCTGTTCTGTGTAAATATGTATGTATGGAGGTATAGGTGCCAGCAACCAGAGTGTGACCTTGGGTAAGAAGGCCCATGTGTCTGGGGTGTTAGTGTCTGCTGGTGGAGCCAAAGGACAGCTACTGGGTAGACTGAGTGTCTAAGCTAAGCTACTCCAGAGATCCACATTGTATATATGTATACATATATTTCCCACTAAATAACCTTCTGCTCAGCCAGAGAGAGGAACAGGATGACGCTCTTGGTACTCTTTTGTTTTCATATGAGTGCTGGGTGTGCCTGCCTGTGTGGTTTGCTTGTGTATGTGTGTGCTTACTTGGAATACACTCTGAGCCTTCCTGCTGGTTGGCTCGGGACACATGGAACTATGGAAGCATTTCTACTGGGCTACCAGATTTGGTACCCCTTAAAAGGAAATGCTGCAGCTTTTCAAGGAATCTTAGCCGCCTAAGTCATGTTCAGCTTGGCCTTCAAGCTAAGCCAGAGGGAAACCTGACCACAGTAATAACTGTCTACTCTCTACACTGTTTGTCTTCATGTCCCATCTACATTTTTGTGGTCACTTGATCTGTCAAGGACATTGGCAAGCTAGGAGGAGTCATCCTGGAAAGGATGGCAGCTGGGACTTTTCTTTACCTCACCATTTTGGAGATTCTGCCCAAGAAGTGGTCTCAATTCCTCATTTTTCACTAGCTGGGATCCTTTCTAACAGCAGTCATTACAAGTTGTATCTGTTAACTAAGGCACTGCATCTAGTTTGGGGGTGGAAGGAGAACATTTTCCTTCCAGGAGCAACCTATTCCAGTCCCCAGCCACAGGAAAGGACTTGTTAGTGGGTGGAGAACACCCTCCAGAGGATTTAGCATGAGGCCTGTTATCTCCCTTTGATCATGTGCAGTGCCTATCAGAGAGACGTTTCTGTAGCTTGGTGCTTAAGGTATTTCCATGTGCTGGGTGAGGAGCAAAGGAGGGGGGGTGTACTTAGTCTTCTGGGATAGTGATGGAGGAATGGTCCAGGGGGAGAAAGTCAGACATCCTGAAGGTCCACACCTGTCTTTGTTTTCTGAAGTTAAATAGAGATAGAACTGAGTGAACACTGTAGAAGCAACTGCAATGGGACCCTGAAGGAATATTAAGCCCTTGGAAACCTGGAAAAATGAAAGGAATCATGAAAGGCCACACCAGAGGACATGACCCATCTCATCTGACTCCAGGTTGTAGAAGGCTACATAACTACACTCTGAACTGGGTTGCTTCATTTAAATGCACCTCTTTAGTTGGGACAAAGCCAGACCTTGGTTAAATAGAGCATGAGCAGAAGCCAATCTTTAGAGCTCATAAGAAATCAATGGCATCTGCTACACACCTGTTTGTTCATCCTTCCCCTGGGTCTAATACTGGTGTTGAATCTGTGCAGTTCACTGCACTATTGAAGAGATGTTAGACAGAAATAGATCCCCTTGACACACACTGGTCCACCTAGAGTTCTTAGAGGAACAGCTTTTCCACAGTAGCATGAGAAGACGACTCAGGGCTCCCTGCTGACTAGGTTGCATGTAATGATTTATACACTTGTGCAATCCCCCTAAGGAGACCTAAAGGCTAGCACCACCCAGCCCAGCCCCTACTGAATTGTGGAATGTTTTTTACCACTTATTAGGACTTGGAAGGTAAGTCATTCCCATGGGGCTAATTAGGGAGCTTTTCCAGTTTTGTTGGTTTGGTTATTTTTATTGGCAAGGTAAACAGGAGGAGTTTAATAAGCTTTCAAGACAATGATATTTCTTTCTGTCTTCTTTTGTCTGAGCCTTTGCCTTTTGTTTCTAGTAAAGACAAGACATTCTGATGTTGCAAATTCAGTGGAACAAGTTGCCTTCATGGGAGATGGAGTATTTACCTCGTGAGAATCCTCTGAGCCCAGATATCTAGTGAATTTTTCAGCCATCTTAAACACCACTTTTCCAGCTTGTATCTCCACAGTTTGTCTGTAAGGATAATCTGTGAGAGAGGAGAGAAAGTGTTGGTAAAGCCAGTTTGAACAAAATGTCCACTGACCTAGCTGAATGGTGTGAACCCATTGCATGACCAATATGCATTGTCATGTATAGCTTGCTTCATCTAATGATCAAAAGTGAACTCATTACCTGCCAGACCAGCCTGTACAAGCACCTCCATCTGAC
>NW_010576005.1:0-4043 GCF_000687285.1 Phaethon lepturus
GCGCGCAACATGCTGGGGTCCTCGGAGCCTCAGATACGCCGTCCTTTGATTTAATGCATTTCTTATGTCAGTAGATCTCTGAAAAGGACTGAAGTAATTTCTTTTATGTTCCAGACCATATTTTGCCTGGGTCGATATGTTAAACAGTAAGTTTTAATTTTGTGGGAACAGTCTTTCTTCCTTCATGGAGGAGGGGTTTAGCAGATCCATTACTTGCTACCAGCTTACATGGGGAGCAGTGAGTTAGTATGAACGGACAGCTTGAATATATTTCGACTAGTAGAAGAAACTTTATATTTTTAAAATTTACACATCGTATTTTTAGCTATGCTTTATTTTCCCCTTCATTTTGGAATTTACCCTGCTAAGATTTTTGTTATGTGTTCAGCGTGTGTGTGTATGTTTGAACATATGTCTGTATCTGAAGTATATTCGGTTTGGAATGACCTATTCACAGTGGGATAGAGTAGAAAAAAGTCTCTCCCAGTGATTGACAGTTGCACTCAGACCGTGGGGATTATGGGGGATCAGCGAGGATTATCTCATTTACTTTCATTAACCCTTGAGTTTACTTTGCCAGTTTTCTTCCACATGCCACTCAACTGAATGTTAACAGTTTCTTTTAAAAGTCAACTTTGCTGCCAAAGTCAAAGGCTGGTTTTTAAAGGTATGTTTTAGTGCTCTAAAGTCGTTAGTGATAGAGATCTTTAACGTTAAATATCAGTAAGCATTGATGCTCTGCACTGCTATAAAAAACCTGTTTCAGAATTTATCCATTTTATCTAATTAATTTAGCTCGGTTGAAAGAGAAATTTAACTCCTATGGGCATTTTCTTCCTAACATCCCACAACTTCTTTGTAGAAGCATTTGAGAGAAAATTGAACAGCAAATTTAATTCTCTTCCCCTATGGTGAAAAGTTACCGTCTACTTAAATTTGGTGCTTTCACACATTACACACTGTAAAAAATTCCTGCCGGTCTTCAAGCTACACGTCTAATTGCTGCTGGTGCGAGATGCCAGCCTGAGACCTTCGGGAGCCCAAAACCTAAAAAACAGGTAGAGGAGATGGTCTCTGGAGGAGTCTGCTTTGCCCTCAGCCTTTTTGTGAGGTTGTTGAGGTGCCACTTTGTACAGGCAAGATGGTAGTTTTATGTATGTTGATTATACATCCAGCATCCACAGGAGAGAAATCCTCCCTTGTATCACCATTGCCAAAGCCAGGTCAACTTCTGGCAGTTTGAAAAGCACGGAATGAGAAGTTTGGTGAAGGAGCTGGTTTTGCATTCAAGACATTTTGGCAGGAAATAGTCCTTCACTCAGGCTTGAAGGAGGAAGATTTATCAAAATTTTTCTGATTCCAAATGTATGGTGTATGAATAACCTCCCGCTTCTTTTCCATCCCTTCTCTCCCAAGGCCAAGAACAAAATAAAGACGATATATGAAATGTGAAACCTTCTGGTATCTTGGAAGAAATGAGTCTCTTTGCTGACGATTGCGCAGCACAGTTGCGTATGTGACGGCATATTACATGTATAATACTAATAACAAAACATGGAGAGAAAGCTACTTAATCCCACTTTCGCTCCCATGTGACTCTTCTAGGGGAACCTCCAGTTTTCGGATATGTGGAACTAAATGCAGAATGGATAAGTATAACCATGGAGGCTGAGCTCAGCTCAGAATCCCCTGGATTAAAGGCTGGATATAGTTTTCATTGTTCATGCTTTGCACAACTGTCTACTGTATTTCAAATCCTGTGTTATCCACTTGCAGGTCATGAGTGAAAGATATGGCTGGACGTGTCCAGACAGATGCTCCACTGTGTGCTGCTCCACTGAAAAAATGACTTTGACACTTGAGGGTCAGGTTATAGACTTTTTTTTTTTTTAAAAACGCTAAAAAATCAGTTATATGTAAGTGAGCAGATGTTCAACATTAGATTTTGGTGTGCAAGTTTACATAGTTCTAAAATGCTCTTATATGCATATAAGAACTTTTATATGAACATGTCAGGGATGTTAAGGGAAATATGTATTAAAATTCATGTTAATAAGTTATTTGATAAAATTACAGATAAAGCTAATTAAAGATAAAATTAATATTACTGACTAATCTAAAATGGTAAGGAATAAGAACAGTAATTTTTTGTAACAATCTTATTAACTAACTTTTTAGGAAGGTCTTTCAGAGAACCTCCTTCTATGTGCTCCCCAAGAATGGATTCTGAATAGCAATTCTTAATGCCACGGAAGTTACTGAAGCCAATGAGATATCTTTGCTTGAAGTTAAACAACGTAAGGAAATGCGTGCAGAGTCCTGGCACTGGGAATTATTCTGGTGAAACAGAGAAGATCCTTCCAGGCACATACGTCCCTCTGTAATATTTCATGGAATTCTTTCTAAAATGTGAATATATAATATGATCCTGTCAAATATACCTGAAAAAAATCATTGGAAAATCCTGGTTAGACACTTTGTGGGTCCTCTGCCAAGGCGGAGTCATGCAGGCAGATGTGGAATTTCCAGGCTGTAGGAATTAGGGTGCACCAGACTAATATTATTTTGAAAATCAATTTTCTATTTACCAACTCATCTCCAGAATTCTGATTTTATTTTTTAAATTATATTTTAAAATAATTGCTTTCTTTGGTGTTTTCTTTGGTGTTTCAAACACTTTTAGCTGGAATTTGCAACTACCCTTATCTAAGAATTTAACTGCAATCTGCTAGGGCATGTCCTTCGGTTAAACAAATAAACCCAGAAATGTTTGGGAATGAAGGAACATCAGATGTCAAAGGCAGCTTCATGCTCTCAAGAAACTTTTTGCAGGGTGCCTTAAGGAGCCTAAAATAGGAGCACGTCTGCCCGAGGGAGGATGTCAGCAGAGGTCCTAATGAGCGCAGGTGCCTGCAAGTCCTCTGTAGTTAGGAAATGAGGAAACACAACAAAACCAAACCATTTTCTGCCTTAGCAACTCATCCCAAGTGCAAGAAGTAGAGATTTCCTTCAGGTTGCACAGTTACTTACTCTGCAGTCAACCAATTAGTGCCAGACAAGGCAGTGACATCTGGATTTGGTTAGCAGAGCATTAGCTGTTCATTGGGATGTTTTGACTGGACTCTTCAATGGGATTTATTGTACTTTATAGTTGTTTATTTTCCAATCAGAGTCAGCCTTTAAGTCAAGATTGCTGCTTCAGCCCCTTCTGAGCGAAAAGAAACACAAAGAAAGAGTCTCCTCTGACTCTTAGGTAGAGAGGGGTTCTCGGCAATTACACGCAGGCTTAAAACTGCGGGGCAGACGAAGTGGAGGGCGAGTGCTTACTGCGGGGCGGAGGGGGCAAGAGGGTGCGGCAGGGCAGGTATGTCTGAAAACACATCTGGCGCTGCTTCTTGCTTTAAAAATAAAGGTTATTCGTCTGAAGCTGGGGAAAAAATACGAGAATGGGTTTCCCTGCATTTTAGCCTTGTCTAGCAGAAGCGAGAGGAGCGAGCGCTGGCCGCCGGGCTCCCGCCCCCCTGACCTGCAGACCCACCGGAGATAAAGACAAATATCTGCAAACCACCCAGGAAGGACGCCATGTCAGTGAGAAGATGTTTTCATCGTCTCTTTGGGATCGGAATGAACTCTGAAAAGCCATTTCGCCTGCTAAGGCCAGTGGGCATCCAGCGCCTGGAAACGGCGTGTAGCGAGTACGAGCACAGCCCAAATTCACTTCACCTGAAGGAAAAAGGCTCCCTCTGACTTGCCACCTCCGCCCGGCCACACGCCCGGGCGCGTGCGATAACAGCGTGCAAAGCCGTTGTGTGGGAGCGCACCCAGACCTGACCACGGAAGCGCTTCTCCGAAGTACCTGTGTAGAGAGCAGCCTGATGATTCCTCGCCCGAGTTTCGCTGCCGGTTTTCGGTGCCTAATTTCAGAGCAGTTTGGGGAAAAAAGTCAGACTCGGCTCCGAGCCCTTTTAGGAGGTGGGAGGAGATGAAAGTCTTCGACAGCTCCTGGCCCTGGGAGACAGCTTCCAGCGCGGAGCTCTGCCCTC
>NW_010576006.1:0-4011 GCF_000687285.1 Phaethon lepturus
TTTCCAACCTAGTGATTCTGTGACTCTGTAAATGGCATGCAATTTGAATGAGAAATTACTCTCTGAATAATCTAGATCAAACAAACTGTGCTGCATTACTCAAAAAAGGAACAAAGCACTGAATTCACAGCTGAAAATAAAGTACAGAAAAAAAGCCTGAGGCACTGTGATCTTCCTAACGTGCAACATGATAAAGGGACAGTTTATAAAAACACACATGGGGAAATCAGAGATCTAAAACTTGAGACAATAATTTCTGAAAGTTGCTAGGAAGGAAAAGGATGGAAGCTGAGGTTAAATTCAACATAAAGCAAGGTGGAAAGTTTCAAGGCAGGTTAAGTGAGTGCTTCTGGTCACACACAGCTCTGGCTGGTTGTGCCAGTACCAAACATGAGGACAATTATTTGCAGTCCTGCAAACAACTAACCAATTTTGCTTTAGGTAGGATATAATATAATGGCAGCAAGGACAAAGAGTCAAATTAATGGACTATCAGATGACCTGTATTTTAAATAAAGGTCAAGAAAGCTGTGATACATTTGTTGTACTGATAAAATTAATTTTTATGAATAGGAGGGTAACCAAATATTTCTCTTCTAAATTTTCCAGCAAGTCTCTATGCAAGCTGAAATGACAGACATTAAGCTATAAAGTAAATTATAAAATAAAAAGCACGATGTATCCATACAAGTAAAAGTCATCTCTCACTGCAGGAAAGAACAAACTTGGAGTTTTGTCACGGCTCTTGGAGTCAAGAGGTTTGTGCTCTGTTCCCAACTGTAACTTGCCCAAGCCTAGTGACACTAATTTCTGCACCTGAAAGACAATTTTGCTCCTAAATGTATTTGTTTATACCAAATTCTAGAGTGTCTAGAACTAGCTTACATAACATGCTACAAGCACCTAGCACCACAGAGCAATGATCTTGGAGAATTCTGGATGCTATGTGATACAAAGACAAAAAAGGTCAAACATATTTGACTGCATTGCTAACCTAATGACTGCTCTTCCTTAATCATTCCATGCACATCTCTTAACTCCCAATGTGATACCCTCCAGAGATAAGCAAGTTGCACATCGAAAACCTTTGTTATCCAAGACCACCAGTGTTCATTATTGCAGCCAATCTAACTAAAATATTTAGCTATGGGGCTCCCCCTAACTACAAGTAGATTCGTCATGTTTCCAAAGGTAGTTAGTAGCTAAATTTGGAAGCAAGGAGAAAAAATCCTCCACATCTGTAAAGGCCAAGTAAAATAAATAACCATACATTAGAATGAAGTTATTTCTTTGCTCTCAAAGCATGAGACACAACAGATACCTGTTTCTTGTAGCCAAAAGCTTTAGGATGTTAAAAACAAGTTTACACTGTTCACGTGACTTGAAAATAGGAGTACTTTGTATTCTGAATCCTTGAGACAAATTTCCTCCACAATACCTTTGTAAAAGTAATGTAGTATCCGTAAACCTTGTTGTTGAGAAACCTTGAATATCTTGAGGAAAATACTAAGACACATGTAAGAAAAAAAGCAAAGAATTAGCTGGAGGCACCAAGATACAATTTTCTGCCACAACTCTGAAGTCTCAACCACAGGAATGATGTCAGGAAAAGTGGTTAATCTGTGTTGATGCCTTACAAGCCTTATTGCAGAGCTAAATGAATGATGACAAGGCAATTGGAGATTACACAGATGTCAGACCTTGCGTGCAACACAGCAGGCACAGGCATGCTGAAGGAAAAAAACCCACAGTGACTTTATTAATTTTGCTCTAGGGTTGAATGTTCCAGACTGATGTTTCTCAACTAAATTTCTGATGTGGCTGAGTGCAGCAAATTGCACTGCCTAGCAGAATACAAAGAGTGAGGTTTGGCACAGTAGTTGCATGCAATTGGTATAGTCATACCTGGAAATCACTTTTCTACAAAACTTCTGTCCATCTTTGAGTTAAGAAGCCTTTCTGTAATGAAGTTATGAAAGACCAGCAGAAACACTACAGAAAAATTATCAATAATCTTAAATTGAGTTTGCAGATTTGGAGTATTTAAAATGAATATATATTACCATTGATTTTAGAAGAATTTAGTGGATTTGTTCCTGGAGCTTGACAGTATGAGGGTGAGCCCTACGTTAAAAATGGGGAATGAGGATCTAGCCTCCTCAGAGCAACTGTGGTCATTATTCTAACTCCTATTTCATTCAATTCAGTTGAGACTTTTCTTTCAGTCTAACAATGCTTAGGACTATCTTATACAGAAAACAACAGATGTACTTCTTCATTAAATTACTACCCACACTGAAAGAATGTCTATCACACAGTTTCCTTGCAGGCTCTATAAAGGGTCTAACGAAGATCTTGTAGCACTAACTAAGATGTAGGACTAAGACACAGACCTCTCCTCACTAATTTTATACTACTAATAGATCTACTAGTAGATCCTCTTACAACAGGCATGCTTTTCTACCTTTGTTCCAAGACAAACCTTTTAACTTCTCACACTTGAGTGAGAAGACTGTCTCTCTCAGCCCCTCACTGACTTCTCACAGAAATGCCCGGAGCAAGGAATGTAGGTATTTTGGATCTAACGCAACATGCACGAGTTTTCTTTTTGGTGAGATAAAGAGCAAAATTGCTTCTGACAAGAAAAAAATTAATTGGATTTGGACACACACTACTTCTTTTATATTTAACTCTGTGATGTGAACTGCTCTATCAGATTAAAGCTGCTTTCCTTACCACCGCAGCCTTTGCTCTTGAATAGACACGGTGTTTCCAGATCACCATAGCACTGTGCCATATTCTGCAAAATCTTGGGCTACCACAACTATATTCAGGCTTATATTCAGTTATTGGTCTTATTCTCAATACAGTAAGTGCTTTTTCTTTCTTGCTGGGTCATATTTGTTTTCTTTTCAGTAAGTCACTGTCACAAGTACAGATGCATTCACCTGGTTTCTCAAGCAGACCTCACAGCCTGCCCCAGGCTCCACTCCACTCCGGCAAGACTGTTGTCAGTGCCTGTTGCGGCTGCAGTTTAAACACACCCTGTGCACTTCTCCTTAGAGAGGCCCTTTGAGAAAACATTCTGCTTGTGAAGCAGTACACTTCACCACTCATGATTACAGCTGCTCTGACATCACTGAAATTATTAAAGGATCTCCTTCAGGCTAAAGAATCGTAGTTGCAACAGAAAGTCAAAGTGACTTAAAAAAAAATTCAGTATTACTTGCTTTTACTTACACATTCTAACTCTAAGATTTTAGAAAAGCTGTCTTGCCTTCCTTTTCTACAAGTCTACAAAAGTACTGGAACAGACACAGAAAAAACCAAACAACATAAGAATTGAATGTTAATGGGTGATTTTTCTTTTAATGAGTTTAGCATTATTAAAAACACTTTACAGCTTCCAAATATCCTATGAACTGTAAACAAATACATTGGTGAGTCCTACTATCAGCTAAGCATTAATGCGAGATGGTGCCTGTACCACTGATCCATACCACGTGCCTCCAGCTTTGAAAACCACAGCGGGTACGCTGCTTATCCACTGACATTAATATTTTCAAGTTTTTAGTTAGAAAGACAGTAAGAAGTGACCTGTGTGATAGAACTCATGTCCAAATAGCAAGACATTGTATCAGAGAGATGAAAAATATTGTTGCTTTCTAAATAAAAGGTGAACTACAGGAAAAATGGACTTTCCTGCTCCTGCTGCTTCTTCAGAGGGAGCAGAAGGGAGGATTGGAATGTAACCCAGCAAATAAGCTGGGCCCAGCTCTCCCGACACAAAATGAATGGGGTTCCATGTATTTCCCTTTGTTGCTGTAGCCTGTTGAGGACATATGAAGCCAAGCTCCTTCATGCTGCCTCGCTTACATCTCCTGTACCAAACTTAAGGCAGGTCAAAGACGACTGTGAAGGTTAGGACTTTGCCGCAGCGTGGCATTAATCGGACGGTCCCCAAGCAGGCAGCCCGGGGACCCATCGGGGCCCGTCCACCGCCCCGCCGCC
>NW_010576007.1:0-4049 GCF_000687285.1 Phaethon lepturus
CTTAGTTGCCGGCTGGGGCTTAACCACGACATTCAGTAATGATATTCCTTAGACTTCATGTATTCAAAATGTGTACTTTAAAGTTGCATTTTCTTGCCCTATAGTCTGTTAACTAGAATAGAAATATCCCCAAATGTTTTTTTTGCTGTTTCTTTTCTTTTGCTCTGGCTCTGAAACTGATAATGCTTGGCTGATATTTTTTCATAAATATGATTATCTAATCTTCCAGCCCGATGATGATTTTTAAGAGTAAAACACATAGGAATGCTTTTTAAGATTGTAGAGCTGTTTTTGGGCAGTGCAGTTTTATATCAGCTGGTAATCTGGCCTTTAACATTTTGCCCCTACAGCTCTACCTTTGCTCCGGATTAACCAATGCATTTTTGCAAACCAGATCTTTCTTCATTCTAATACATGTAGGTTTCTGCTTCTATGGATTCGGTATGGCTTATTGGTAGGACCTAGCATTCCAACCATTAAATTCAGTGATAAAATTCATGCCTAATCCAGTATTCTATTTTGGTCAATTTATGGGAAACGCAGAGTTTTATAGACTTCACTACCGCTTCGGTAACATACTGAAAGTAGATTTTGTATTAACAGTCATGGAAATAACTAGCACAACTGAAGAAGATCATTGTGCAGACTGATTAATGTCTCAAATACCCTGGTAATTAGAAAAATAATTCTTACTACAGTAATAAAAAATCATGATGGGTCAATGAGCTTTTCAAAAAATGCTGGATTTCTCAAACTTTCTAAAACAGGAGTGGGGCTTTGTAGTAGCAATACCATGAGGTTTGTATTAACAGTACTAACAGTAATTCCATGCTGATATACAAAAAACCTGATAGCATTTTTATCTGAAAAAACCCCTGATAGACCCAGTGAACCTGAATTTTAGATGAGCCAAAATAATTGCTGGCCAGTGGTGGGGCAAAAAATATTCAGACTCTTTTAGGCTATTAACTTGAGGATCCATTTTCATTACACAGGTTATTTGTAACAAGTTCTGACTTCAGTGCTTCAAATCCATTTCTCTCTGATGAATGTAGTTTGTGTAGAAAGACCAAACTTCTACTTTAGGCACTTGAAGTAGATGCCTAAGGTTAGGCATTTTTTTTTTATTGTCTCTAGGATATTTGGATCTTAGTTTAGGTGATGGTAACATTTCTTATCTTAAGTCTTTGGGAAATAGTGTTAGTTTAACACGGTTGTAGGTGATAGATAAGTTTTACCGTAATTTTGCAAGACACAAACAGGAGTGATTAAATTATGGTAAGTCTGATTCTGCAAAGGCAGCCTGTTGTAAAGGGAGTCAGGAAGATCAGGATGAAAATGCTTCATCTCCATTCTCCATCCAGAATGGACCATGAAATGGGATCTGCTTAGCCAAATGTTCCCCAAAAAGGAACAAAATCAGTAACTGTAGGCACACTTTATTGTGAGCATGTGGGATATTCTCCAAAGGCAGTCATTTGCAATTGATAACACAGTTGGGTTTTTTATTATTGACCAGAGAGAATGATATATAAAGGATTGGTAAGTGACAGATAAAAACAAAGACTAGTAAAGGTTTCTAGTAGAAAAAGCACGGAACAGAAGCAGCTATGGAAACATAAAGACAATGGGTATAGAAGAGGCAACTTTCTCATCCACTCCCCAAAATGTGTGTGCATTTCTATGTATTGGCATTTCTGTGCTTGCCCAGAGATAGCCTTTTCAGCTTTGATTAGTTTAGTACCTTCTGTATGTCTAATCACTATCAAAAGCCATGCAGAGGTTCCTTGTTCTGTCTCCCTTGAAAGACATTTGTTGGATCAGTCAGTATTTATAGAGAAAATGGTGAACTTTAGGGAGGAAGAAGAATTAATTTCTTCCTCCTCCATCAGGCCCAGTGGAACATGATGTGGAGCTGTTTTAGCAGAGCATTCCCTGTAAAGGTAGATAGTAGCTAACAGTTGTTCAGTTCTCAAACGCAATAGGAAAAGATGATATTGTCACCAGCTTTTCAGAAGTTTCAAGCCCTGACTCAAGGAATAGATTGGTCAGGTAAAATTATCTTCCTACCATTAGGTGTTTGAAACCATATCTTTTGCTCTTGGGATATTGCAAAGCACCAGGCTGTGAGGCTATGCTATCATGGTCTGAGGTTGGAGATGGAATAAAAAAAAAACAACAAAAAGCCTAAAAAAAAATGTTAAAGTTTCTGATTTGGTATCAAAGGGCAAAAAGGCACCAGAGGGAACAGGAGCTTGTAGGATGGATTTTAGGGCATTCCCCTGGGAAAGGACCCTTCAAGCTTCAGTTTCAAGGAGTGATTATGTACTTTATTGGACTACTCTTTAATGTCAAACATGAAATGCAAAGATAGCCCTGGAGAAGGGGAAAGAAATGTACTTGGTCCTGTAGGTATGAAGCCATCCTCCTTCTTTAAAAAGAATTCTGAGATGCAAGTCTGAAGAGAGGGACATGTTTCTTTGCAGAGTTTTTAAAATTACCTACGAATCCTTAGTGCTGATAAGAATATCTGTCTTAAGCATTTCTGCACATGATTGAGGCAACATCCATATTGACATGTCACCATCGGCAATTTTCCAAGATTTCCAAGTGTTGCACACTGATCTAGCTGAAATCCATTTTAAAACTGCCGTTATGTATTTCCTCAAAGTAAAGTGTTCACAGCTATTTTAAAAGAGTGATTGGATTTTTTCCAATTCCCTTTCATACTTTAATTCTGATCTTACCGTTTTGCTCTGCCAGAATACCATTTTGACCCACCGTCACAGCTGATCAACCAAAACCAAATTTCCCTTGGTACATGGCTTCTGAATGTAAGAGGTGCTAGGCCACACATGTTGTGTATTATGCAGGCAGAGAGGGTCCTACCTGGTCCTGGAAGAAGTTTGTATTTGCAGTGTTAGAGGATCAGAAAAAATTTCAGGAGGAACTGGCTGCTTAAGAGTTTCTTCAAGGTGAAAATCTCATCTCCCATAATAGTAGTAATGTAAAAATTATTGCTTACCTTATTTCCCACTGCCGGTATATGAATATTTTGTTTATATCTCCATACACATTTTGTATTTGTATATGAACAGTATATAGCAGTTGTTCCTAGTTATCTCTCTTCTGTGCTACGGAAAACATAGGCATCTTTATTGCAAAATACAGTATTTTTCAACACTATCTCACTCCTGCTTCTCCCCTCATCTCCTGTAATAGATCTGGTACTTTCTTCTATTGTTTATAAGCACTTGAGACCTCATTTATAGTGCTGATCATGTGTATTCTTCTGCCTAATTTACAAAACCTGTCCTTAAGCTTCCTGCAATTCTTTTTGTGCCAGTAGAATTGACGGTCTTGCAGCATCAGAGGTGATGTCCTCCTAGAATTAATTTGAGTGATCAAAAGTCAGGA
Source organism: Phaethon lepturus (assembly GCF_000687285.1). Lineage (NCBI taxonomy): Eukaryota > Metazoa > Chordata > Aves > Phaethontiformes > Phaethontidae > Phaethon > Phaethon lepturus. Next base: position 3,418 of record NW_010576007.1, read on the forward strand.
TAAAGTTGTCCGCACTGGCCTCAAGAGCACTTGTACTTCTAGGATATGCTCAAGGCTGCTATATGTAGGAGCTATACTTCCTTGTGTGAGAGAGAAGGATAAAAATTGGCCGCTGGCCCTGCTTTGGTGAGAGGATTGCATACAGTTTTAGTACTGAATTCTTGCCTTGACAAGAGACCGAATCTGCTCAGAGGATGGGAGTTTGCATGTGGATGGCTGTATACTGGTTTTATTGCTGTAAAATCTAAGGCTACAACCACAAAAGCTGCTGTAGGCCAACTAGGGCAAGTTGGAAGAGTTATGTCAGATCTTAATGAAAAGGATTTCCAACAAAAAAACCTCTATACTGTTCTGAAAAAAAATGGCACTTATTTTCTTCAGCTGTGATGAAAATTAAAATGGTATGGTTATCCATGTCCCAGCATGATGGTGTCTCTATGTGGCCGGTGTGAGACTTCTTATTCAGATTGTTGTGAGTTATTTTTGCAAGAATATCTCTTTGCTCACTCATCAGCATCCAGTTTATTTCCCAGGAGATCCTAGCTCCTCTGACCAGTCCTACCTAGATGGTTTAGAATGACTCCAGCTTAGCTTTAATGAATTAGGTAAGGAAAGTGTTAATTTGGGTATTT
>NW_010576008.1:0-4023 GCF_000687285.1 Phaethon lepturus
AGTTGAGGAGAGGCTCTGGTTTAGGGCAGGTGCCACAAAGTAAAACACATTAAGTGTGTCACTGTTACCTTAGCCCTTCCATCGCTGATCTTCATGGGGTCCCAGGGCACACATCTTCATTTACTTGGAAAGATGAAGAGTTTCATCTTCCCTTATAGGTCACACCACATTTAAAAACACATTTTCTGTCATTTAGCATGACCATTTCTATCTCCCTCACTGAGCCAATGTTACTGGTCAAGATAGGTGATGGTAAAGGACTTGGGGAAAAAAATGCTATGTGCCACCAGAAGGCTCTGCAAGATAACAACATCCAGAACATAACCAAGCCATGTCCTCATTATCTGTCTTGCACGTGAGGTGTGAAAAAAATCCAAAAAACACCACAATCACTGGAAACATTTTCATGGCACTTCAGTTGACACTGGATCAGGCTTTTAGGAATTATATTTTAAAATTAAATGTCTATTTAAATGTTAAAAAAACTGCAATATTATGTTACTAGGAGTTGCTGTTTGTTTTACTAAATATTTAAATAACTTTTTCACTTTAAGACCAAGTATCTAATATAATTTGTACAGAGCACAACTAGTGCCCTGGTGATATTTCTGCTCTTTGATTACACAGCCTGACCTTGCTGTCCTCATGCACCCAGAACTCCCATTATACCAGTGGCAATTTCACACAAGAGACCTCATAAAACGAGAGCATTCTTGAATATACATTCCACTGCATTGCTTTGGTTATAAAAAAACTTTGATTTAAAAACAAGTCAAATAAACAAAAATCTGATTTTATAAGAGCAAACACTAAGGATTAATTTCATCTGTAAAGAAGCTACACAAGATCTTATATGTAATACAAACTCTACCTAATCCCCTCTGCAGTACATGCTAGCATTCTTGCCTTAAGTTTGCTGCTGTGACTTATTGGATTTAGCATTATCCTAACTCTAGCTTGCTGTACGTAATACTTCCTGGAATACTTTCCAAGATAACATACTCTAATGAAATACTTGCTCATGTATTTTCAGGATATGATATTTTTCTTCCTTTAAAATGATTGTTGTTGTTATTCCATGATCTAATAACAAAATTGTCTTGCACAGAATAACCTAAAAATAGCTTTGATTTTGTAAAAATGGGTCCCTAAAAAGTCTGAGTTTAATGATCTGAAGGTACAAGATTTTTTCCCAGCACTCGTAACCACTGTAGGCAGGATTATGGAAAAGCTTTTTCTTTTCTGAAGGTCGCTTTCTTTGCAGCCACATCTCTTTCTCTTTAATGATCTGATCCCGCAGTTCTGATGCAGTGTGTTGAAGACTAGTTCTTGCTTATATGCTTTTTTTTCCTTTACTCTCAGATTTTTCCATGCCTATCTTTCCTTTTTAGATCTCTGCTAATGTTATCTGGACGTCATTAATGATTCTTATCAAAGGCTGTTATTGATTTTCTAGTCAGGTAGAAAATTCTTTCTCTGACATCTTTGCCCTCAGTCTTAGGTTATGAAACCTTCCTTTGTTCATGTAGCAGTGACTTCTATCCCGTCTGATAATTCTTCCTTATCACTGTAAACAACAATAATTATTAAATCCAATGAAATTATGTAGGTGTAAAGATACCTAAAGATGTAAAGCATCAGCCACAAGGTGAAAAGAAATGAAATGCAAATGTATTGGTTTATATAGTGTTTTGTATTTTCCTCTCAGTGTTTGTGAATTGCAGGTAGCTAAGCATGTCAGAAAGTAGCAGAGAGTGCTGAACGAAGGAGCAGAGTTTCTTGAAATAAGTGGCTTCAGCTCTTACGGTTAAGAGCATATGAAGCGGGCTGAGGACACGTGGAGGGCAGAGATGACAGCATCAAAAGAACTGAAAGGAAAATTGCTTCTGTTATCAACAGGAGTCACACCCGGTACTTCCTCTATAAAATAGAACATGCCAAATAATCTATATTCTGTGTTTTAAAATGGTTTAATTTTTCCAGTAACAGAGAAAACATAGCTAATATTTTAGATGGGTAGCAAATAAGCAACTGTAGTAATGCACTCTCAGAGCTGTTCATATCTTTTGTAGGAACAGAACATATATTGGACTCATAAATTTACTTTGGAAATAGGTAACGATTTTTTCCTCATTTGAAAAAAGAAGAAAAAATAAAGCCAGAAACTCAAGTTACACATTTTAGAGGTGTTTTCTTTCATTTTACACATAAGGGTTTTTGTTTGAGAACGCCTGCAGGTTTAAACAGCCTGTATGTTTTCAGGAAATTAAAGCTTCTCCAAATTTGTTCAAGTTGTTCAGAGATTCAAAGATACTATTGAAGCTGATTAGCACCCCATATTCTGCAAATGTATAGGTAATATCCTTGTACTTATGATTTTCATGTATTGTGCTAAGGTTACTGTGGAATGAGAGTGGCATATTACCACTCATGGCACTTCTGCTTTTACATTAAGTGTCCATGGCTGCAACGGCAGAAGTTATACCCAGTTCACAGCAGTTTTTTCTATGCAGAAACTTGTAATAAATTACTTTTTTTTAGGTCTGTACCATTCCTTCATGGTAAAGACATGAAAGGACTGTAAGAGGCATGCACCTGCTGCCTTTTACCCATACATAGCTGCACATATGTCTCAGGTTATTTTACATATGGTCCTTTCCAGCCTGAAACATGAGGGGCAAGATGGGCTGGTTAGTGGGATGCCTGCTCTGTTGACCAGTTGCAGCTGTAGCACCTATCTGCAGAATCGAAGGGGAGGTTGTGGTGCTGAACTTTAGGGCAGATATGTACTGTCTGATGGGGCTCTGAATTCAGCAGGTTCTTGCGGCACCAGGATGGGACAGGTTGCAGCAGTATGTCATGCTTTAAAAACCAGCAGCTTGAGAGCTCTGCTAAAGCCCTGGCGGCATGACAGCGTAACGCGCTCTTCCTTGCTCTTTGGAGGCCACAGGTACTTGACTGCACATGTACAACAGTATTGGTGACAGGAGCAAGGCAGAAGGACTCCAGTGGGACACCACCCACTACAGTCCCCACAGGTGCTCAGTAAAAATCCCTTAGCCATTTGCATTGTGTTCCTTAAGGGAAGAAAGGATAGAAAACCCCAAAGTATGGAAGATGTGCACCCACATAGAGAGGTGTATGCTTCAGAACAGGGGCTAGAAAGTTGATGCTATCAAGCCCTGTATGCTTTTTATGTATACTATGTCTTCTAGAAGTAGCTCCCTATTCACTTTTTGCTTTTAGCTTCTTGAAAATAATGGCTTGTTGATAATATATGACCTCTGTATAATGTGATGTTAGTTCTTCTGTACTCTTCTTGACATCTCCATGTGAACATATACTTTCATACTATTTTGATGTGAAACTTTGGTGTCAGTTGTCTAGTTTACTGCCAGCCCTTGATATGTAAATCTTATTTGTGAAATATCTGTCCTTCATCTCTCTGCTGAAGTTAAATAACATGAAATAACTAAGCTTCCCTTACCTAGTTTATCAAAAAAGAGCTGCAATGCCGTAGAGAGTTAGACAGTCTTTGTGCTGCCTTTCAAAACTTCAGCATTAATATAGTTAAATTGTCTTCCTTGATGGGTTATTGTTCCCTTCAGATGTAGATCTGAACAGAAACTGGAAGGAATATAGTTTAGCTCTCACACTGGTTTTCTTCTTGAATACTTCATACTCTATAAAAATGAACAGTAATGTTCTTTGTGGTGTTCCTACAAGGGGATAAGTACAATTGGGTCATCCAAGAGCAGTAGATGGACCATGACATTACCTATTCAAACAGTAGCTTGTGTGTGTTTGGCAGCAAATCCTCTCTGTGCACAACAAACCTACTGTTTTAGCAAGTTACACAAGAGATTTGTCCTCAGATTTTGTTTAAAAGTTTCCTCGAGAGGATTAATTTATTTTTATAAATATGATTATTTATAAAAAGGCCCAGAGAGATACAGGAAATCAACTATAGAGATACTCATTGTTAGAAGAAGAGCGTGTATTAACTTAATGCACTAATCAGCA
>NW_010576009.1:0-4054 GCF_000687285.1 Phaethon lepturus
GGGAGTGACAGAGCGGCTTTGGTGGGCACCTTGGCCTCCAGCCAGGGTCAACCCACCGCAGAGGTTGAATTTTAAAAAAGTATCGAATAGTTGTATTTAAAACCTACCTATTTTTGGATATTAATAATGAGTCTTCTGAGACATTAGAGATTCAGATATTCAGGACAATCACTAAGGGATCTGTTCAGCTCCCAACCACTCTTCCTCACTGATAGGCAGCATTTAAATCCTTCCCTCCATAAAAGGCTACTTGCATTAAATCCTTCTGTAAGAAAATGAGACATGAGATTACCGAGAGTAATGCTAAATGCCAGCTTGCTTTGTCTCTGCATGTGAAATACCGCAAGCAGAATGTAAGTGTAAATTGTTATTTCATTTACAAGCCCAGTACAAGTCAACAATATCAGACAGCTGCAGAGAAAGCAAAGAAGATACTGAGACACGTAACAGGAGTATTGCATAGAAGACAGGAATCTGTCCAAACCATTTCACATTGGAAAGGCTTCATGTAAAGTACCAGTAGCTCAAGAGAGGTGTCAATAAGTTGGAGGAAATCCCAAAGAGCCGAAGAACGATCAGACTTCCAGAGTACATGGCCTACAGAGAAAGTTTGAAAGGACGGGGATTATTTAGTGCAGGATGGAGAGGAATTGTGGTCACAGCCTTCACACACGAAAAAGACTGCACATAAGAGGAAGGAAATAAAGTGTTCTCTGTCCCTACAACAGCTGAGAAAAATGAAAAGGCTTAAATTCCAGTAACACAAGTTCAATTAAGCATTAGGAAACTCCCTAACAGTAGTGACAATTCAACAGTGGAAGAGATCGCAGGTGGAGTCTCCATCACTCCAGATGGGACAAGAAGGTGTCCCAAGTAGTGTAGTTACAGCTTGAGTCACAACACTGGATTAGATTGCCACTAAGAAAACACTCCTGCATTTTTATTAGGATTCTATATTTTACATTAGTTTCATGTCCAACTTAACTAAGGCTATGTTTGTGAAGTAGGTGATTCATACTCATGTTCCCTATAATAAAATTGTCCTTATTCACTTTAATAAAAACCTCTTTTTATTTGTTCTTCCTTCCTCAAGCCTACCTTGCTATCAGTCAGAGCCTTCTTCAGAGATTATTGCTAATATATCAAAATGAGAAAAATGTGAATATTTTTCCTTTGCAATTAAAATATATTTCTGAAGTTTGAAATGATTTTATTTCACTGTCTAGTTTGTTCTTTCTCCTCTGTCAGATATTGATTTTTTCCACTTCGATCCTTTCTAAGTTTTAGCTGGAGAAAAATAAAGAAACTGTATTTTTTAATCACCGCTAGTGTGCCAAGAAATGCCAGTATTCCTTGCATAGTGGCCTTATTAATGTTGGCATTTGGGCTCTCTAAATAACATGTACTAGGCAGAGAAGCCAGGATTCAGGGTATGGAAATCTGGTTATTGCAGACCACATAAAAATAGCAAGTATTCCTTCTGTTTCACACATTTCTTAGTGCTACAATGGTCATTAAAACTGACACTGCCATTTCTAAATTAACAGAAAGATGTACAGCAAAGCCTTAGGATGAAAAGAATTTCTACCGTATGTTATAACTGTTGATATAAAATTAAACTGGAGGGCGAGACAATGTTCCTTTAAGTTCCATTACATAATAGGCAAATGGTCAATTCGAAGCATGAATAGTGAATTTCCATTTTCAGCTCACTGGCCTTAATTTTTGCCCATAGACCATGAGCATCTTCTGCCAAATCTCAGTAGCCCTGATGCACAGAGAAGCACAGGGGCACATTCAGCTGCAGCACCGGCGCATAACGAATCTCGTTCCAGAATCCGGCCACCAAGAGGCAGACGCGACCACCGCCGGGGCAGCAGACACCCAGCTGTAGACAGCTGATCCATCTGCTCAAAAATAATTAAAGCAGAAGACTGGTTTCCTGTACAAGCCTATTTACAAGTTAAGGGTTATATTTCTTCGGCTTGGTGACATGTCACAAAGTTATGCTAGTCTGGTTTTTAAGTCACACTGTCTCCCATAATGTAGTACAAGACTTCTTTGTAGTTATTGCAGCATACCTCTGAATGCTACATTGAAGTTACAGTGGCTGACATTTTCTGGTGACATGCAGGACAAAAATAATATATTTTTAAAATTTTATTATACAACATCTTCTGCAGCAGATGCCAGACAAACTGCATTATGTTTGCTGAATTCCTTACAGGATCAGGGCCCTAATACTGAAAATTTCATGTAGAAGCTATGTCAGCATTCCATGCTATGTAAGCTTATAGATTGTACAATATACTGTTAATTCCCGAATGGCAGGCACCTAAAATATTTTACTAAGTCTTGTATTTACTAGTGATTATTTTATTTACCTGCACTAAGGCAGGACAGGACACATTTCTCAGTTTTATGGCATTAAATTAATTCAATAACTGATTTTTAACTTTGAATTGTCAAATCAGTACAGTTCCGAAGAACTCCAAATAAGCAAATGAATAATTATAAAATGGCAAACATCCCCTCAGTTCAGCTTGGGACGTCTTCACACAAATACAGCTAAAAGGGGTTTCTAAAACATCTGCACAATCTCCAGTTCACAGTTAAGTGGCCTGTTTTTCACTCAGGGGCAGCTCATGTTACTTACGACACAAAACCACATGTATCAGGATCCTCGCTGTGAGAAATTGTTCACCAACCCCCAGTCAAATGACAAAGCACGGCCTCTGACCGGTATATAATTTAGCCATGCACCTCTTTCTGTGCTCAGCCTGGTATGAATGCATCCAGTTACACACACCTCTTCCAGCACCGAGTCAGCTCCTTACTCAACTCCAAGGCCTTGGTTTGTATTTCAAAGCAATTAGTGGGTTGAATGGACAGCTATATCAAACCCTGATTCTCCATCTGGGAGCTGTGGCAACCATATTCCCATGGGATAAAGCAGTCCAGAAGGCCTTGGAAAGAGCACGCGAGAGCTGGAGACAAAGAATTTTCAGCCTGGGGTTACCCAGCCTGTGAAAGTGTCCTTTGGAGAACAACAGATACACCCAAAACTCAGCCACCTCTACAAAACACTGCAAATCCTTTCTGTTGACAAGCCTTGCTGGCCTGAGTGTTGCTTGTCAAGTGAACATCCCATTTTACTCCCAGCTCCGCTATTTGTATTGATTTTGTGGAAGATATTCAACCGGTATCATGGTAGTATTACAAGTGCTAAAGACAGAATTTTTTTCAGCATTACTCCCACTAAAATGTATACACACTTTTTATTTCTCTTCCTCTATTCCTGTCTCATGTGAATGAATGAAAAGAATGTAAAACTCCTACTCTGGAAACAAAACAATAACCCCAGTCGCTATTTTGCAGTGAAATATTGTGACTAATCTAACCTCAGCAGCCTTCCCATTCCTCCAAGGGGACCTTGTGAGCACAGCTTATCTCAACTGCCAGAACTCAGCTGCCACATCCCACCTGCCATAAAATCTTCAAATCTCAGCATTCTCTCTCTTCTGAGCACTTGCAGGGCTCCCGTGGGAGGATAAGGGTGGATTTCATATCTATGGATATGTCCATCTGCAGCCATTGTTCTCTGTGTCATGTCTTGACCAAAACCAACAGATGCTCACGAATGGTCTCTCCCTCACAAAAACCTTTGATAGCAACTCCCATATTCTCCTTGCTCAAAATTGAGACTCTCTAGCGCAGAGGAAAATAATAAAACCAAGCCCGGAGACTCTTCTGCTCTCCAGTACATGAATGGTAGTGATACGCTAAGAAGTACAGTCTACTGAGCTATCGCACAGGTCTGTAACCAACTACTTGTATGAACTTAGCAGAACCCCGTGTTGTCTGAACTGGCCTCAAAGGCAAACTATGCAGTTGTGTGACTGCTCATGCTGCTCAATCAGTGATACGAAGACACTTTGTGTGGGTTGTAAGTTGAGTGGTGGTCCATTACATGGAAAAAATGCTTCTTCCCAACCAGATCTAATAGGACATACAGCACTGGCGGTAGAACTAATTTTCCAACAGCTTTGAATAC
>NW_010576010.1:0-4032 GCF_000687285.1 Phaethon lepturus
CTCTCAAGACGAATCGCTCCATGATCTTCCCTGGTATCGAGGTCAGGGTGACAGGCCTGTAGTTCCCAACATCTTGTTCTTCTGAGGTATGTCCTGCATTTTATCGACTGGAGAACAACACAAGTTGTTAGGTTGCCCTAACAGCAACTTTTCAGCTAATTAAAACAGATTTCCACTCTACTTAGATTAGTCAGTGACTTTTGGAGATAATCACTTCATGTTTCCATCAGCCTCCTAGCAAATAAATTTCTGATTTCCCCTGCTCCATTATGTTGCCATATATAATCTTAATCCATTAGAGCAGCAGTGGGGGTAATTGTGCACCCTCACCTTCCCATGGCAATCATCATAAATATCCCTTCACTCCTCCTTTTCTTTAATAGAGCCATACTGGGTGGCTACCATATGCTTTCTCCTTGTGGAAACTAACATACCATAATATTTTGATGCACAAATTGCAAAAGTGAGTGCCTAGCTATGAAGTTTTAAAATAGTATGTCTTTTGAGAAGGTAAAATTACTGGTTGTTTATCTTTTAAGTGATGTTTTAAACTTGTACTTCTGAATCGCTCACTCTGTTATAGAAAAAAGACGGGCAAAGTAAGAGAAAATATTTATTTATTTCACCTATTTTCTTCCTGCAGGAAGCTCCCACTTTGCTGCTGGAATCCTCCAGGAGCACGTGCTTCTGACAAAACAACCTGCCTAATGAGGCAATCTGGGTGAAGAATACTGGAAACTAATCTAAACAAAACTAAAGGAAAAAAATGTTATGGCTTATCTTATTTTTTGGACAAAGACTCCAATGAAACTTCAATCTCACAATGAAGCACATTCCAAAGGGTTCTGCTAAGCTTGGGCATGCCTCAAAGGGACTCTGATGCCTCTTGGAAAATATTCTGGTTTAGAACAATTATGGTTCTACTGTATTTTTCCTCGGTTTCTCATCTTTTTCTTCTCTGCCATGAAAAAAAACAAAGGTTTTACTTGAATGAAACCATCTGCTTCTGTGGCTTAAAGAATACCTGAAGTTATAATGCTCGTCTTATGAAAAAGCTATCAGCCCTATAGTTGGTAGTTGCACTTAAAAACACAATTTGGGCTTTTTAACAGTCAGCAAGACGCAAAAGTGGAAGACGTTCAGGGCCCATAAAGTGACTTCCAGCCTGCTATAAGCACTATACTTCCCAGGCACCACATGGAATTTGTGGTTGGCGACATTTGCTTGACAAGCAAAAGCCCAGCAAAAAGCAACAGTTAACACCTAACATCACATCCATAGGTCCACTGGGAACAGGAAAGGAAATGCTCCTAGTACCTCCTCTTCTTCCCTGGCAAGTCTTTTGTGGATCACAGGGCTACTAGTAAAGTTTAGTAAAGCAACTTCACATTTTCACTTTTTGGGTTCATTATTCCAATGTAAAGTCAACCAGCCTCTGGCTCTGTGCTCTCTCTAGAGGCTCATGTAGAAAAGAACTTATCATCTCCTGTTACAGGAGGCTACAGCAGAAAGAAGGCTTTATTTATCTATTTATTAAAAGGTTGCTTTTGCAGTTTGGCTTTTTCATGGAGAGAAATAAAATTAGAAGATAGCAATCAATTACTATTGGCCATCAGCATGCAAAGCACTTCACAACAGACCAAGACTCCTGTTCCCAGTATGCCTATAGTAATGGAAAAACATAGTTGCAGAGCCAAGATTAGCGTAAGTAAACATCTACTGCATAGGAACATTTTTAATGATATATTTTGTTAAAACATTTCTATTAATAAGGCTTAGTGAAATGTTTATAAATTACACTTCATATGATTAAAAATGTCCCTTTTCTTTACGAGTTTGAGAGATTAGAAAGGAGCAAAACAGGGCACAACAGATGATCAAGTTTCTGCCTTCACAGGAACACGTTGTCTTGGAACTGTAAGGCCTCAGCTCTCCCACTTTCTTGTCTCCTAAACAAAATCAGTTTGTAATGAGCCTCTTTCTCCACATCACAGCTATTAGAGTTTGTAACCAGATGGACAAAAGCTTGTTTGATAAACTCTTTATTACATATCCTCTGGCCAAGCTTTTCTCAAAGTAAGTAATTTCAGTGACTGCAGTAACATGATGTTGCTAACTTTACAGTTATTAGCTCAGGACCTTACCACTGTAGATATGGCAGATTAAGCCACAGACCTAAAATCCAAGCTCAATTAACCTATGCAGGGCTCCATGCCGCTGCATCAAGCATGCATAGCACGGTAACAGAAGGCTATTTTGAGTATGTCTACGCTTACTTACTCCCAAACTTACTAGTATAGCTTATATATTAAGCATATTCTGGATTAGCCTTAATTGTTCCCAAGTATATAGTCCTTAAAGAAGACCAGCGAGCATACAACTTATAATTTAATTACATATCCAGGGAGGTCATGCAGAACCCAAGCACTCCTTTTACGTAGCTGCAAAGGGAAATCTCAGTTAATAATTTAGTGGTGGGCTTTTTTCAGGCCTTTCCATATACATAAAGACCTTTCTTGATCCAGTGTAGGAGAATGGAACTACAAGATGAGACCCATATATCTCTCCACATGTCTCCTCTAACAGCTTTCAAGTGCTGGCAAGGAGATGTAAGCTCATCTCCTTGCTCCCTCAGACAATGTTATGTTGTCACAGCAGGAAGCAGATGGGAACTCTAGTGCATTTTTTAGGGGTCTGGGCATGGAAATGCAGCTCTTGAGCAAACTCTTTAGCATAACAACATGTGGCATTCATGCCCAAGTCTGCTGTTAGCAAGGTTGGGATCAAACTGGAGAGTTAAGCTAGGCTTTGATTGTTTCTGTAGGTTCTTAAAATGACATGCTTTGGCAGCTAACAGCCAACGCAACCTGAGAAAGCTCAGAAGGAAAGGGTCTCCCACTTGTTTGCTCTCATGCTCTCTGGGCAAGCTCTCACAAAATTGTGGTTCTAAATGAAAGTGATTCGCAAGGCTGCAGGACTCGGCAGACTCATTTGAAATAATTCACAATCAAAAACCAGTTCAGACAAATGTTAATTGAAATGTTCAGAAACAAGATTAAGGCAGGGGGAACCAACTGGCTGAATCCTGAGTTTTTTGCAGCTACTAGTAAACAGTCCAATTCAAAAGACCTTGGAAAAAGATGCTTTAAGCAAAGCCAAAGGACCATGCCAGCCATAAAGCAAGCTCTCAAAACACAACAATTATCTGGTTAGATCACCATTCTAACCATATTGAAAAAAGAAATCTATAATGATAAAATAATCAAATGAACATATTAAATTTTAGGCAGAGAGATGAAGGCAGAAGTCTTTATTTACATGAAACTGCCATTGCTTTCAGTGCACCGCAGAAAGGTTGAGACACCTACTCAAAGGACTACAGATTATAACCTTACCTGAAGGGTCAGATCCTAACCCCATAATCTTTCTCCTCGGTGCTACTTCTGTGTCCTAGCACAAGGGCAGAGTTTTCCTGCCACAGAGGCAGGAATTTTTTTTTTTATTTTATTTATAACTTTATTTATAACTTTATTTTGTTTATAACTTTGTTATAAAAATAACAAAGATCCTACCTAAGAACAGGGGCACTTCTCATAGGCTCGGGTAGGAGATGGAGAATGGCTAGAGCATGGAGTATTTGAGAACAGAGCACAGGGCACTGTTCCAGCTGATTTGAGATATAACTCACCCTTTGGATGCTCTAAAATATGCCAAGAACTGATGCAATCTCCATGCTGTCCCAGGAAGAGAAGAACAGAAAGTTACGCCCTCTCTGTACCACACTGGCTTCTGTACTGTGTTTCATAAGCCATGGGATTTGGCTCCAAGTCTATATGGGAAATTCCAGCCAGAAATGCAGGTGTGTCCAACACATCTGACTCTTTGCTAAAACTGGGAAACTATCAATGTAACAGGTTGTGTTATTTAAGATGGACTGGTGATTTGCAGCCACAGGGAACCCAAAGCTTTTGCAAGGTCCATATCCTCAAATGATGCTTCCTGTGGCTCACTAGAGTTGAACCTAGGGGTAGG
>NW_010576011.1:0-4078 GCF_000687285.1 Phaethon lepturus
GCCAAATTCACTTCACCGAACCAGAACGACGTTGCAGGTGAGTGGAGTCGTCTGAGTTGCGAAAGAGGACGCATTTCACCCGCATGAAACATTGCTTTAGGCTGAGGCCAGGTTAAGCCACAGAAATGAGAAATATCTGCAGAGGGGATGCTTTTCTCCGCAGAGGTAGGTTGAAGTTTTGTACGCACCCAGGTCTTTCAGGCTCCAGCATGAGTATGGATATTACAGATGCCACTGGTCTTCACTGCACACTTGTGGGGGGAAATCTGGGCAAGCAAGCGAGCCGGCATGCCCCAGGCGGCATGCTAAATCCCAGTCCTCACCAGGATCTCATCCTATTACTGACACTGTCAGCTTCTTTACCGGTCTAACTGTACCAGCCCTATAACAGCCACACTGCTTATGTGCCGAGCTGCCCCTCACCCTTGAGCCAAGCGACTGCTGCTGGCAACGAGCTGCTCCGCACCGCCGGCTTAGGGCTCGCTAGGTCCAAAGCATGGTTTCCTCCAGCATGACTGTTGTCCTGCCAAGGTAGGAAAGCAGCAGCCTGTCGCTTGTGGGAAATGGCTGAACAAAACTCAGCCAAAGCTGCTTTTTGGTCTGAAAAAGGAGGATGTGCCCGAAGGGGCTGCTTCGAGGAAGAACAGTCCTTGTGTTGAACAGGAGGGAGATGTTAGACTTCAGGCAGCAGATACTTGGTAAAGATGCTCGATCATGTAAGCGGGATGAGGCTGTGGTCAAATAGGCATCAGGCTCTTGGCACGTAGAACTGGCCTCGTGGGGGCTCAGTAGGGCTTTTGCCCACTGGCCGCATCCTTCGATGTCCAGAAAACAAAATGCACCTCCACCAAAAGGGACAGCAAGAAAAGTCTGACGGACTTAATTCTGCCCAGGCTGGCTCCCCTCCCAGGCTTGTCTGGGTATTTCGTGTGCACCACTGTATCACTGCAGTTTTGCTATTGCTTCTTTTGAGGGTCCAGCCCCGCTCCCCACGTGTGTGCTCCTGGGCTGGCGAAAGGCCACGTCCAAAGTCCAGCAGTGCTTGGAGGTGCAGCCATCCCCGCTCCAGGGAGGCCGGGGTCTGGGACCAGAGGGTCCCGGGGCGGCAGCTGGGCTCGCCGGGGATGAGCACCCTGGCAGGGTCCAGATTGCCACAGCAGCCTGCAAAAATTTGCAAGGAAAAGCAGAAAGAAGTGTCTGAAACCCCAGTGGGGAGCTGGGGCTGGCAGCGCTGCTGCCAGGTAAAGATCTATTTGGGAAATTTCCAGCTTAGCTGAATTCTGCTGAGGCACAATAAATGGAGACCTTTGTAGCAGCGCTGTTCAAAGCTCCCAGCTTTAAGGGCACATTTCCCCAGCACCATGACCAATGTTTCCTTTGTCAATACAGCGGGTTCCCCATGAATCCACATCTCGCCCCTCTCCCGGAGGCGGCATCCACGCGGCCGTCAGCTCCGCTGCTGTCGCTGCCTTTTATCCTCTGCGTCCCTGAGCAGAGCTCACAAGTGATGCTTTGTACCGGAGCTAGAAAAAAATGAAAGACGTGTGCTCTAACACACGAGAGAAAAAAAACTCATCTCACCCCTTGTGTTTTTCCTGGAAATGTCACTGCCCTTAATGCATCAAATAATTAGAATCACTTCTCTCCTTTTGTTTGCCTTGGCCCTTACAGCTTATGTCAGACGGGCCAACATAAACCTGCGTGAACTGCAAGAATTTTGGGCATAGCTGATTCTGCAGCGCTGGTCTCAGTGGGGGGATGACTCCGAAAAGCCGTCGCCCTGGCTCTGCTTCGCGGGTCTGAGCTTCTGCGGACACAGTTGGTCCCTGCCCTGCCGAGGAGCCGGGACCCGCTGGCGGGGCCAACGTCCTCCTCCGTCCAAAGACTTGACTGCAGGTGGAGGATCCACTCCCGGGAGCCCGCCTCTAGGAAAACCCTCGGCCCTGGCATCAGGGAGGAGAAAACTGGGGAAGGAGTTTATACGCGTGGGAGATTTTGGCTGGGAACGGCCGAGGCTGAGGAGCACGTGCTCGGCTCGGAGCTGGCAGAGATACGCGGGAGGGCGGTGGGATGTACCCAGCAGCCAGCCTGCAGCCCACAGCGGCTCCGGCTCCCCTTCGCCGTGCATAGGTGCGGCTCCTTCGTTCATTTTGACTGTCTTTTCCCCCGTGCGCAGGTCAGAACAGAGTTTGGGATAGGCAGGGCCGGGCTCTGCCTCGGGCTGGCACTCGGGGGTGAAGGGCCCACGGGGAGATCCCCGATGCCGAATGCCGGGGAGGAGAAGCTGATGCCCATGTTGGTGCCAGAATGGTGTCAGCCCCGCATGGAAGGTTTGAGCATGATGCTCACGGCTCAGATATCTGCCTGAATTCCTGATGGGACATGGAACAAGTCGCTTTGTCTTTGTACTTGGGAGTGTGGAGGAAGGTCCCTTCTCTGGGCGCTGTGGAGGTGACGTAGTGACATGGGAGAACATGTCCCTTGCAAGTGCTGGAAAACCGCCTGTCCTGGGTGAGGTGGGTGTTGCACCCCAAATCTGGGTGCAGAGGAGTTGTTCAGCATCCCCTTGGCACCCAGCGTGCCATTCATGGAGGGATGGAGAGCAGAGCCAGTGTTAGACCCGGGGAGGAGCAGGGCAAGGACGGCAGCACGGACGCTGCACGCTCGGCTCCTGCCTGCCGCTGCCTGCCTGCCCCCAGCACTGGCTCTGATGGGAGGTTCAATTTATGTCAAAAGATTGTTAAATAAATATATTGAGGATTAGCTGTGCTGTAGGTATAGACCCCTTTCAGATTTGCTAAGTTTCAGCAAGTCTGTTTTCAATAATTGGCTAATATTTTTAAGAAATGAATAAAACTTATGCTACTAAATCTAGTCCTTCTCTTATAAGATGACGTTTATTGCGTTCTCAAAGGCATATGTCTTTAATATCTGAAACAAAGGAAAGTAATATATAAGAGATCTCTTCTTAAACTTGAATACATGTAGCCATAATCACAATTATTAGCTATCACCAATCATACACTAATGAAATAAAGAAATCTTATCATTAGCAGGTTTACAACTGGACATGCTTGAGAAATAAAGACAAATAAGGGAATTTCCCTCTTAATGATTTGGGCTTTCACAAGACAGAAAAAAAGTGTTGAGATGTCTCTGCATCTTTGAGAAGATTTATAGACAAAGCAAACTGATAGGATTTCTTAGGGAGTTGTGCAAACAGTTTTGGAAGCCAGTCGTACTCCTGATTCCTGGTGATTATATTCTCTTGAAAAACTAAAATTGGAAAACTCCCTGTCATTGCTGCCGCTGCTGTCATCGCAGAGGTATACTGATGTGTTTTTGCAGAACTGCGTTCACTTGCTGATTTATTTGTACTGAGGCACCAGCACTGCCTTTTCTCCAGTGGGGAAATAATTGTCCAAATTCTTGGTGAGAAGAACCATGTGGCTTTCAGAGGATTTTTATCTGAGGATGCAATCAGCTGAGGTCGGTCCTGCTCTCAGAGACCTGAGCAGAGCTCTTCAATATTACTCGGGAAGTTATTTTTGTCTAAAAGGGAAGAAACTGGCCCTCTCCGTGTCTACCTTCCTGATGATCTTCACAGCACTTTACCCGTCTTGGCTCTTCCTCCTCACTGCACCACCCTGAAACATATACAGAAAAAAAAGCTGAAAATAGGCCATCCTTGTCTTAGAGTGAGTGTAATTAAGTCTTGGAACAGATTCCCCAGGGATATAATGCATCTCCAATTGCTTGGAGAATTTAAATCAAGGCTGGGGTGGAGATGCTGGCTTGCTCAGAGCAAGCTGCGTGCTACAGGCGAGTCCCCTGGGACCCACCGTCAGGGTTTGGGGTCCCTAGACTGGCTCTCGCTGGGGCTTTGGCAGCTCCTTGGACTCACCAAGACTCAGTTGCTCTCAGTTCAGCTTCCGATGCGATGATTTTTGCCACAGGGCCAAATCGGTGAGAATCCGCGGACGCCGGTTCCCGAAGCTACCCGCTGTTCTGCCTGGCGCGTTCAGCGGTGCCTGCGTGGGACTGGGAATAACCCGGAGGGAGCCGCGCTGCTCCGTGG
>NW_010576012.1:0-4061 GCF_000687285.1 Phaethon lepturus
TATGGCAGTAGCCAGATTAAGTTCCAGCTGGTATTTGTCCCTTCTAATTTTCTCCCTGCGTAACTTCATAGCATCCTTGTAGTCCTCCTCTGGTGCCTGCTGCTTCTGATGAAGCAGAAGTGGAAAACTGGTCAACATTTATTGACTCACAATCCGTTACCCCAAGCTCAGGACAAACTTTTTCTCCCAATTACCCCCAGTATATATAAAGCTTATATGAGATAATAGCATACATGCCTTTCCCCCATCTTTTTTATGTATTGAACTAGTAAGTTTTACCTTGAGTGTACAATGAAATTTTTGATGACTGTATGTGCATTGTTTGCATAATTTGAACAAGTGAATCATAGAGTGTTATAATTACACAGAAATAAAGGTTTTAGGAGGACAGAGACAAACTGTTCAGTTAACTTTAAACCTACACAGATTATTAAAAAGAACTGAGTGGCCAATTATTAATAGACTTTTAAAAGTCTCAACTTTAAGGTATTTTATTTACAAAATTACTTTGTAAAACAGCCTCTAGAAAAATATTTCAGTTCTTAATATGAATGTTACATTCTTTTCCCCTTTAATTTGGACATGCAGGAACTGTAAATGAAAATGATTTTTTCTTCAGAGAGTAAATCACAGGAGCAATCTTAAGCAAACTGGCAGTTTTCTAATAGAGCAAAATTCTATTCCCAGAGAGCTCTCAAAAAGATTTCAATTAGATGTTAAATTAGACACCTGAAATTCACATATTTCTCTCAGCTCCTTAGGCAAAAATAACAAGTTAATAACTTGATCAGCTTAGAGGATTTGGTGTTCTATTGGCACATGTCTTCCTTTTAAAATAGATCAAAATTGCAATTTGCAGTATAAAACTTCTAGATTGCTTGTCTGCATGGAAGGTTGAAGTGAATGGCTTCTTGGGAGAAGAAGCAAAAAAAGAATCCCTGATGCCTAGAGTACTTGTTTGACAGATGAAGCATGCTGATAAATATGCAATGTGAATTAACGTTTTCAAATGTGCAATGAGTGGGTAACAGAAAAATTGTTAACAGTGAAGTGAGGTATGTTCTACTTATGCATCTAATTTCAGTTAGAATTTTAGGGTTGAGGTTTTTAAACAATGTTTTTCCAGTATTTCGCTGCATTGCATCTGCATAAAGTGTTCCTGGAATGACATGAAGGTCAACACAAGGGCATAGTGAATGTGTGTATACTTAACATTAAATGTGTTGTCAGAGGAAGAATAGATTTGGTTTTGTAGAATCCCTATGAAGGCTTACTGTAATTTAATCTCTTCTTAGCTTAGTTACCTATAGATGTGGTAACAAATATTGTTATAACTAAACTAACTGAAAAATATTTACACTTTGCATCCTATTTTAGAAGAACATTTTGGATTTTGGTAAAGGAAAGACAGGCAGTAAGGAACCCTGGTTGCTGGTACCAGTCATTACCCAGTTGCTGGTACCCTTACTGGTGTGGAATTTTAGGAAGCTTTGCCTGTGGAAAACATGGAACTGGACATGAATATGATGAAGAGGTCAAGGAGTTGACCTTAGCTTCAATGGGAAAGAGAGCTTGTGTGCAGGCTTTGTCTCATGTAAACATTTCTTGAATGTGCTTTTCATAAAAGTTAATGATGGTTTACCTGGGATAGTCTATGGACATAAGCAAGGTAATCTTTGCATGCAGAATGAGTACCATTTTCTAGACCAAGTCTATCTACAAAGCCTGTTTTTTCTCATTTATAAATGGCCATGGTCTACAACTCTGCATCTAGGATGATTTATATGCTTCAGCATCTATTGAAGCCAATGTAAGCCAGGTCCCTAGAACATTAAGCAATACAGATGATTAATAAAATGATACAAAACCAGATAATATATTTCCTGATCAATCAGACAATATTACAGTTTATTAATAAAGGATGTAGATACTTGGAAGATACTTGCTGCCTTGTCTGTCAGGAGCCTGGCCACCAGAGAGGAATCCAGCTATCACTTCTCTGACTTACTAGATGGCACTAGCTGTCTCAGTGCATCTTCTTACAAAATGTTACCAGATATTGTGTGGGATACTGTGCCTTCTAAACTGAGCAGTGACCATAAGATGCTGAGTGTTCTTCTTCCCTTTCAGCAAAACAAATAAGTGTATTCTTAACTTAAAATACATCAGTAGTCATTGGTTTCATTGAGGATTCTTCAGAAGTTTGAAAAGATAAGCATGTGTGTAAATGTTTTGCTGAATTGGTACTGAACCACTTAAATCTTTGAAACACAAAGCCCTTGAGGAGATGTGCTATTTGTCATGGTTGAAATTTCTAGACATTTTATATTAACTTCTAAAAGGATAGGGAGCATTCCTGTACAGTTTGGGCAGTAAGGATGTGTCTCCTGTGTAGCTCTGGAATTAATTTTATGTAACTGCTTACTGTAAACCTTTTGTGTCATGGTCCCCTGCAGTTCCTTATCAGCATGCAGCCTGCCATAGCTATTTGTTTTCATCATTTTATTTTATAGGCAGAGCATTTATTCTAAGATATTTCAACAAGGAGTAATACAGAAATGGTATACACTATGTCAACAAAGCAAATATTGGCAAATGCAGTAAGACTCTATGTTCATTATGCAAGAAATCCAAGCCAGCCAATTCCATACCTCTGAGATAGTGAAAATAAATTATTGGAGTCTGAAAATTGATTATATGTCATTTTGCTCATTCCAGGCATTTCCTTTGCTGAAACTGTGTTCTGGGGAGCATGTTACATTAGTAGCAGATGCATGTACACTGAAGCTTTATGTGATAAATAGCCCAAATTTTAAGGATATGGAATCTGTCTTTGACATTTAACATAGCTGTAACATAACTTGTCCATATCCCCACAGCCCTGCTGCTACAAGTGGCAGGAATGTAATAGATGTGTGCAAGGGAGGTTTTTAGATTCCGTGCCTTGAGCAAAATTAGCTAATGATATTCGTTCAGATACAGTACAGTACAAATGGGGCACATTAAATGGCTTAAATTAGGTCAAACTGAGTAATTGAATGTATTCTTTTACTTAAAAAGAGCTTAATCAGCTGAGAGTGCTAGAGTGAGAAAAAATAGTTTAATTAAATATTAATTAGAAGTTTATATTTTGAGCTCCCTTGCAGCAATATTATTTATGTATCTGTTTTTCCTCATTACAGCTACTAGGGGATGATGTTCGACCATTCTCACTTGATGAAGAATTTGATTATGACAATGTGGCACTGACCCCTAAGTTCTCTGAAGCTGAGCTGAAGGCCATTATAGAATTGTCTGAAGAGAAGAAAATGGGGACAGATGTCAAGTCAGCATGAGCTAAAGACTGAGTCAAAGGCATTCTGTGCAGTGCTGTTGAAATAACATTTTTAGGGGGTAAATCTAGCTCTTCATTGTACCCTTATTTAGTGTTTTTATGTGTGGCCAGTAAATGACATCCTCCAGATTTTTTTGTTCTACCAAGGTGCCTTGGAGCCTGAGGCTGCCTTTCCCTGAACCTCCTCCTAGTCCTAATGAAAACACAGAATAGGAAGATGGTGCTTGTCCAGAGTTGCTTGTATAGTAGCCCTTCAGCCAGAGAGGAAGTATTTCCATCCTTTTTATATGTCTGTACACTGATTTGCTTAGGCATTCAGGTTGGCTAAGGAAGTTTGTTTTTGTCCCTACATCTGAGGGGATTTTTGTATAGATCAGTGACCTTTAATATTTTTAGGGCCCAGTGCTCAGGTACTTTGTTTTTTTCTAGATGGTACATGCCAGTTGAAAGGTTGTCTCAAATGACAGCCATAAATTCCCTTTTGTAGAAAAATCCTTCAGCAGGGTTAATCCTGTATTGACTCAGGCTAGGTATGCTAGAGTAATTGCTCCATAGGACCAAAACAAGCTGATGGAATTCAAAATAGCACTATGGCTACTCTGGCTAATATTTGGTACGGACTCAGTTCCTGACTAGCACAAGCTAGTCCTAAAGCTACCTTTTATCTAGTTCTTTCAGTAATGCAAATAAGAGCTTTTTGCAGCTGACAAATCAGTCTATAAACTCT
>NW_010576013.1:0-3997 GCF_000687285.1 Phaethon lepturus
AGCAGCTTCTCACAGAAGCCACCCCTCTAGCACCCCCACTACCAAAATCTTGCCATGCAAACATGAGACATCTCCATGGGCCACAGCACCAGACTGATGAAGGCGGATGGTATGAAGTCACCCACACGCCAGGTAAGGAGTTAATGACTGCTCTGCTGTCTTGGAGAAAGGGAGGCTATTGGCAGGGCGACTCATCAGATCTGGACAAGGGCCACCATGCTGTGTGAGGTCTTACCTGGTAGGAGGAGAGAAACTTGAGATGTCTGGACTCTGCCTCGGGGGGACTAAGTGCCACTCTGAGCTTCTTTACACCCTGAGTGTTTGATGCCTTTCACCTTCAAGTTATCACAGTGCACAATACTGTGAGACACAAATTGCAGCAAAAATCTGTTCAGGTTTGATTTATAAATGGCTCTGATCCGCCTCTGATTTAAGCTTCCCCTTTGGCAGCAGCCCAGGTCCAGATACTGGTTTGTAATGCTCACCACACTGTGAGAGAACGGGAAAAGTGGATGAAAGGAGAAAAACTGAAAGTGGAAAACAAACCAGCTGTACCATCCTAAAGAAGCAGGAACAAAAGTAAGCCGAATGCTCAGAGAAGGAATGATCCATCATAAGAAAACACTGATCAGAGCAAAAGCTGGCTTTCATGTGTCAATAGAGATGTATGATGGAATGAAATGAGTGATGTATATGAGCTGTAGCTATTGGCATATTTGGATGTTGGATCTGATATGCCAGCAGAGCTTTGGCTGTGCGGTTACTCTGGTTTGCAAAGAGGAAGATGATGCTATCGGTGCATCCTGTAACGCACATTACTGCAGCTCACCAAAGCACTGGGGGCTCAGCCCGAAGAAATGCAAAGATGGCTGATACAGGGGAGCCCAGAACCAACTGAAGGATCCTAGCTGATCTCTCAAGAGAGCACTTGCGGCGTTTTGGAAGCCCTGTAAAATGTGTGTTTGTTTAGCTCGGCAAAGATGCGTGAAAGGTAGCAATGATCATCTTTTCCCCCTTCAAACTGACAATCACTTAATTGCCTCAATGGAAAAGCTGCGATTTGGGCCCCTTCCTGGCACATTTTCCATCCTCCTGGAGGATGCCACTGCAGTAGGCAGCAGTGCCTGCTCCTTCTCCATCAGTATCGGATGTTCCCTGAGCCGCAGAGAAAGCAGAAGGCCCCTCTGTGATGTGGTATATAACCAGGCCCTTGTATGGCAGCTCCAGGACCCAGATCTCCGAGAAGCGTCTTACGTGGTTGGCTCGCTACTACAGCCACAGCAGCCTCTCGGCTACATCCATCAACAGACAGCCTGCCTCCCTACAGGCTTCACGGGTCTTACACAAAGTGGAAGGTTTCTGCAGGAGGATTTCGGAGCAGCCGGCCTCACCTGCCCGGGGAAGGTGGTGAGAGGCAGGGAAGGAGGAGCTCCTGGGAGATCCAGGCTGTACGACTGCTTTACGACAGATCAGACGGGGAGGATGTGCATGTGTGTCCCTCATAGCCCAGCTGTGATGTCCCATCACTGAGGCATTCCAGGAGACCTGACTTGGGGGCAGTGGAAGGGAGGTGAGAGGGATCCCAGCCTTGTTCTGCCATTGCACGGGGTCAGTGTTGAGGAGACCATGTGGGTCACACCAAGCATTGAGAGAGCAGTTGGGACATGGCCAGACAGACAGGTTGTTCCACACTGAGCACTGGTAACAAGGTTTCTGGGGAAATATCTTCACCTTTTGGGGGCTTCAAGCCATTTTCTGCTTTTCTCCAGTGTGGTTTATATCTCAGCAGGGTATATGCTACAGAATTGCCTACCTCTATTTTGCTTTGCACCCAGCATGAAGAAAGTACAGAATCTGGGACATATACAATCCTATAGCCTGATATTTTGTGTTGCTCTCTCCATTCTGCAATATCCCTATTAGACCCCAATGTCTTTAAGAAGCCAGTACACACACAAAAATGTTCACATGTATCTTAAATTTTTCCAGATGTGTCTTCTAAGTACACCCTTTCTCTCTTTCCCCTTGCCTTTCATTAGGCCATCGCAACACCCAACAATCTTTTATTGCTTAGACATTATGACATTAGACATTAGAACAGTCATAAGTAAATTTAATGTCCCATGGTCTCCTTCCACCACTGAAGGTGGTAGTCCTCAAAGGGACCAGCAAGAAAGTGTCACTGATGAGAATGTGATGAAATGTATAGAGGAACATAAGGCTCCTCTCCTATTTAAAAAGGAAACTCCTGAGAATAGTTTAAGATGCCATGATCTGTATTTTCAGACTGTGGAATGACAGGCCTAAAGAAAAGCATATCAAGACCCTTCTTATTTCTTTATTTAATGAGGTACAGGGTTTAGCTGAGGAATTTAAATGATTGACTGATAAGTATTTGGAATTCTTGAGGGTCATAAAGATCAAGGCAAATGGATCAATCCAACCTAATTCATGTCGACACTGTGATGACTGCTAGCTCTTTTTTTTCCCTAAACAAACTGAATATTTTTCCTCTTCTTGAAATTTTGAAAGAATTTCAAAAATCTACTGAAGTAAAAGGACAGTCTTGCTTTCCAATGAATTGTAATATTAAATAAGCATATATTTGACACGAGCACTTACAGACAGATGTAGCTGTTCTATCTCTAAAGGAAAAAAACCACTGAAAAACAGCAATTTCTTAATTTCATGATTCATTCATTCATCAGCTGGTCCTTTGGCACTTTTTCTTAATTAATAGAGTTGTTGTGAGACAAAGCAGCAAGAGAGATACACTAGGCAAGAAGAAAAAAAATCCATTGAGAAATAAATGTTTTATATTTAATTACAACAGTCATGCCATGAGCATATGTTATGCCACATCTCAAGCAGAATCAGTGCATCGTTGTGTTCTTGAAGAAGTGACCTTCAGAAAGAGCAATTAGCTTTTTAACAGTTTTTCTTTTCTATTACTAGTAATGTTTTTGATAAAACAAGATAGTTTAACAGTTTAATTTTGTCTTCCTCCAGAACACATATTTGCCATGTTTACATTTCCAAACATACAACCTCAGGGGCTGGGAATATAACAGTGCGGAGAGTCCCAGCTTGAAAGGCATCTCAGGACAAAAGTGCACAGAAGACAACTCCAGATGAAACACCAGCAGCCATCCTGTAGTTAATGGCACGTTCCTTCTGCATGGCTTCACACAAGACCCTCAGCCACATGGCGCCTCAGTCTCCCCAGAGAAAAATTGATAGTAACATTGTGTTACCAAGCCTAGGTCTAATGTAGAGCTGCTTACTAGAGAGGAACTTAAACAAAATGATATTATTCTGTTAGATGCATATTCCAGCAGACTTCACTTTAAAGGAGGAGAAGGCAGCGTATGTTTTCCATCAGAGCTGAGCCCACACTTGAGCCCTGAAAGCTCAGCTTGGAGCCACCTCTCTTCTCCTGCCAGACTCCAGCTGTGTCGGAAAGCGCTCATTGCTGGGTATGAAGCAGGCTGCACACTGGTACGAGAGAGGGCAGCTTCCCAAAATCACTGCTACTCTGGATATTATTTTTACTCTCTTGATCTCCAGGAACCGCTATGGCTCAGGGGTGACGCTTCAGAGTTAAGGGGTTAAAAAAAAAAAGGGCATATAAGCAAGCAAGCAAGCTTCATGCTGGAAACCAGCATTTGTTCGTGTGAGTACCTGCTTGCCTACTTCTTCGGCTTGAGCTGCTCTTTGCCTTTCCTGTTTGGGGCCATCTGAACAAAGGTAAACCCCAGGCAGTGGATCACGTTGTG
This sequence comes from Phaethon lepturus, assembly GCF_000687285.1. NCBI lineage: Eukaryota > Metazoa > Chordata > Aves > Phaethontiformes > Phaethontidae > Phaethon > Phaethon lepturus. The sequence continues at coordinate 3,777 of NW_010576013.1, forward strand.
CTTAGAGGATCGAAGGTGCCCCAGTCATCACCGTATCTGAAGAACTACCACCCAGCTTCTTGGTGAATTTGCCACTAGTTAGCCACTTCAGGATCAGTAAGTTACTTTTCAGGATCCCACCTCTGGGACATTCTTCTTCCCTGACCTGTGTTCTGCAGCTTCCTCCCTTTTTCCATCTGTAGGATCCACCTGACCCACCTAGTGGATGAGGGAAAGACTGT
>NW_010576014.1:0-4059 GCF_000687285.1 Phaethon lepturus
TTCCAACATTAATGACTCTGTGATTCTGTGATTACTGGTTTTCTATCAAATACTAAGGCACCCAAACGTAAGTCATCTGGAGGAAATTGCAACAACCTGGGTCTAGTAAAACATGATCTTACTTGCTATAAACCACTTCATTCTCCCGAGAAACCCAGGGAATGAGGAAGGTGGATATTCTAATATCCTTGTTTCTGAACTTTAGCTTAAAAGAAAGAGTCTTCAAACACAGAGCTGCTTTTTTGTCCATAGCACCAGAAGATGAAGTTTACGGAGAATCAATATGTGCTAGAGCGAAAGAGGAATACAGGAGACAAGAGAGAAGTAGTCAGTAAATACCTTTTGGGTCATCAGGAATGATAATGGGAGGAGCAATGTCTGGAAGTTCTTCTTCTCCTGGCTGAAGACCCCTGGCCCGAAGGTGGCTGATATCTAGAAAATCTGGCATGTCTATAGAAACATCTACAAAAGCAGAGAAACAGGCTAAGCTTATGAATCCAGCAAAATGACCTCATGACGCAACCTGCCCCTTCAGAGAGGGGGACTCTGGTACTCAAGCTACACACACAGCCAGGATCTCCTCCTGAAAATGGTTATTTGAGAAATTTGGAACACTAAAGCACAATTTAACTAGGAGGTCGGACTACGTGAAATTGTATTTTAACACCATAGACCTGATGGACTCGTTTAATTTGTCATAAAAGAAAAGAAGATTCAATTAGGATCTTCACAGTATAAATTTGAGACTCAAGCCAGGTCCTCATAGACCAAAGCATGTACACCTTATAGGTTATCTTGGATATAATGAGAGAAAAGTAAATATAAAAAGCACATACCAAGCTTTTTGGGTATCCAATCAAGGCCAAAGGTGAATTTCTTTATCTGCACCACTAAGTACTCAGGAAATGAAGCAAAACGAGAAGTCCTGGGAAGCACAATAAATACACTTCAGTGAAACAAGGCAAGAAAATCACAAGCAGCACGGATTTCAGTACCTCATGCACACTGAGATGAGTAACTTTAGCCCTGAGTGAGATGAATAGTGATGGATTTTTATACACATAAATTTCACAAAGAAGTTTTCAGGTACAGTGGAGAAGTATAGCAGTAGTTTTCTATGCATTCATATCCTAAATGTCAGCCCAAACCCTTGCAGACAATTCAGCTTGTAGGAAGATACAGAAAAGAACTACAACTAATATTAAACTTGCTTACTCAAGTTGTTCTGAAGTTCAATGTCAGGAAATACATTTTGAATTATATATTGCCTAGAACTTAAGAGCATGTGCTTAAAACACAACTTGGACAGAATGGAGTAACACTTAAATCTGCATTTTTTTCCACTCCCTTTCTAGTAGCAGTAGCATTGTCCATGAAGTATCAGTCCACCAATAAAGTATTTCATTAAGCAAAGATAAAAAAAGCTGCCATTTGTAGTTTTTCCACTTGAAAGTGCTATATAAAAATCTGCACGATGTTCTTATTGAGCTACTATGATCTTTATCAAAACAGAGGATGACTCTTGAGTTTAAGAGGATCCCTGATATTTGCCCACTTAGTGAAAAGAAAAAGTTTGATCTTGAACACAATGTAATGTCGTATGTACTGCCACTATCCTTCTCTATGCTCCCATTTTCCCCACATTTAATCTCCTGCACCCGTCCCTTTATCTTCCACTCACACATACCATCCTTTCTTCTAATTCACCTAACTCTGGGTAAAATACAGTAAATGCATCATAAATATAAGGTCTTCCCACCATACCATAAATAACTACTTTCTAAATTCTTGTTAGCATCACCTTGCAATTTTAGTAACTTTATCATCTACAGCACAAAACTTTTGAATTTTAAATAGCAAATTATTCTTCATCTTCCAATGCTTTTAAATACCTAGGGAATGAAGAACAGCTAAATTACAAATTAACCCTGGATCTATTTAAAGGCTAGAATGTTCTTCCAACATGTTCACAATTAATACAAAAGCATTTAGATTTCTGGTGCATTTTTCTCTACCATGTGCACTTCCCTCCCAATTTTCAGTACAATGTTAGTGAAACTGTACGCTAAGACAGCAATGACTTGTTGATATGTTAAGTGATCTAAAAATAGAAGGTACCTACCCACAGAAAACCAGCTGCAGAGCCCAATTTTCAACCACTTCTTGCTGCTGACATAGAAATGGAACTACATAAGAGATTAACTCTTATTCTCAATAAGAAATACTGCCCCTGAAAATTGCACTGATGTCTACCTGCTGTCCTCTTTCTTCTTAATGCTTATTTAATCCCAAGATGTTCCTGGTTCTTTTATCTATCTGTCTATAAACACACAAGATGGGTTCCTTCTTTTCTATGCCCATCTTGTACCATGGTCCTATGTAAGTGATAACAAACTTAACAGATGCAACCAAACACTGTAGCATGCAAAAATGATGAGATGAAATCCAAACACGAACACCACAAAATATAGTAACATAATAAAAAAAAGTTTTCAGCATAGCACTTCAAAAATGCAAAAGTCTCCACCCATCTAAAGAACTTTCTTACAAGAAACTCAACCTTTGTTTGCTTCACCCTGTTTTGTTGCCACACAATGTCATTCAGCATTTTTAGTCAAATGAATACACATCAAGACACTCAGCACAGAGATCCGGAGTATATCTCCTACCATACAATACTGAGGTCTATCACTAGTTGATACATAGGATCCAATTTTAAAACGTGGGCAGACAATTAAGCTACAAGCATTTAAAGTTCAAACTCTTAACAACCAAACCACATCCCTTCTTGAAGTTTAACAATTGAGAACAATTTATTTCCTGCTCAATTGGTCATTACAACATGTCAAGCTTGATCTGCACATCACATTTATGAGCCCCAACACTAACACAATGCCAAAACCCACTATGCCTTTGTCTATTTCGCTCTGCATCATGTCCAGGTAGCAAGATAAGCATAGAGCTCTACCATATAGGTTTTTAACAGACGCACACTTACTTAACTCCTGCAGATTTTGCTTGAAGGGCACTGCTCCAGAAATCCTCTACATTGTTTGGTTCAGAAAAGGCCTGCAGACATGCACTAAATGGGATCTTGGCACGGACAAGCTCTGGTGGAGGTCTCCTTGCAGCTTCTGCTTCTCGCCTCTTCAATTCATAGGCAATTAATTCATCTGAGAAATATACATTACACTAAAAGCTAAATTAAGATTTTTGTGGTTATGATATCCCTCACCAGTCTTATTTTTGCAAATTTTAGAAATGCAAAAACCTACTAATCAATAGAACTTTTACATGGCTCTAACTAGACATCAAATCTTTTTGTCTGCACTGGGGTCAGGAGCTACCCTTACAATCGCATCTCTCTTCTGAAGGTTTCTGTTCATGGTGAAAACACAGGAATGGAAATAGTGGGCAACAGGCAATTAAAACCTTGCCAAAACCAGCCAGAATCCTGTGTTTATAGTACCAACTACCCACTTTATCAGCTCAGTCTGATTTGGAAAATTATCGCTGTTTTTCTTGTGTCATTTGACTTTCTAGACAAGACAGGATTATGTATGATCTAGAATGAATCCTGACACTGGTAATCTGAGCAGTGACATATGGTAAATTCATAAACTAATATACTTCCTGAGCCATTACCTGGAAATAACATGCTCTTTTATAAGCAATAGAATCATCACTGAAACTGATGAACAAAGAATGCGAAGTTCTCCAAAACTTAAAGCTTCAAATCAAAATGGTCTTTTTAAAATATATTGTCCAGTTCAAGGAGTTGTGGGCTAGGAGACAAGCAGTAGTTGGAATTCTCTGTCTTGTGCTACTTCAAAGGATCGGATCAAACAATGACAATAGTTCTTCTAGCTTTAAAATATTTTAAATTTTGAGATTATGAAGAAAACCAGAGGCATATCCCCCTTCTAGTGTTTCTGTGATGTCCCCTTCACTTCCACCTCAAGCATACATTTCTTTACCTCAAGCATACATTAGAAGGACTGGGGAAATGACGGTTCCCCTGTACTCCACACTGGTGAGGCCACACCTTGAATATTGTGT
>NW_010576015.1:0-3990 GCF_000687285.1 Phaethon lepturus
TTACACTTCCAGCAGATGTCCGGTAGATTGATGCCCCCCACAAGAACAAGGGTTGTAAGTTATGGTGATGCACCATAGATTTGGTTAATTCACGTGCTTAACTAGAACTGGAAGATGCCCAAAACAAAATGCGAAAACAAGCCCCTCTATTAAGAGGAAGAGAGCACTGGTCTCAAGGTATGCTGGTGTTACCCCCAAAGGGAGCTGGGCGGTAGCTAACCCCCCACCCCTGTTGAGATGCCACCACCACCTGCACTTGCCTGTATGGCTCCGAGGTTCTCTATCAGCTGCTCCGGGTTGGAAGATCCTAGAAGAACGGAGCTCACCCCCTCGTTTCTCAGACACCATGCTGGGAATAAAGTCACAAGGTGGTCAGGAACATAGGCTTCAGGACAAGGTATCACTCCAGATCCTAACATTTGTCAGAGCTTCTATCTCTATTTGAAAAATAATGACAATGTTATTTGCCTAAACCTGCACTTCGCTCCTCCGGCACTAGTGGGAAGAAGATGCAGGGGTCAGATAACAAACCATCTAGCAGATCTTCCACCATCCCGTCTGACGCTGGTCCCTGGCCCAGCAGTTGCCTTCATTAGGGCTTTGTTTTTTCCCTGTTGCGACTCACGGGGACTCACCTCTTGGCTATTTGAACCAGGGATCATTTTTCTAACAGACATGTGTGATATTTTTCAGCCTTGGCTTTCAGCAGCACAAAGATAATTATTTAAAAACCAAACAAAAAAAAATTCCTTTTTAAAAAGTAGCATTCTCTTGTGTCCGTCAGCCCCGTGCACCAAACAACTGAGGGCTTCCACCCGGGGAGGGACCGTTCAGAGAAACGGGCAGGTAGGGGTTGGACCTGCACGGATGGCCCACGATACACTAGCCCTCTTGTCAGTCAGAGCCTGATGATGATGCTGGAAACAATCTTATTTTAAGTAATTTTTAACTTTACTGCTTAAAAAAAAAAAAAGTTATTTTTTGTGATGCTAACGGACCAGGGGTTACCTGGCATATACGTGATGTTTTAATATCCTACAGCATGTTTGGGTTTGTTCTGTTACTGTGTTCCTTGAAATGTGTTCGCCTCGTCCTAATGAGGTGGTGCATCTTCAGTCTTCCTGTGTTTCTGGCATTTTGTTCCGTAACTCCTGATAGTAAATGATCATTTAAATATTTCAAATAAAAAATAGGTCTATAGATACCGCAAAAACAACGCCATCCTTTGTCCTATTTGAAAGCTGACACATCTTTTTCTGCGTTACCATTTACCCAGCCATCGCCGATCCCCCGGCAAACGATGGGCGCGCCGACGGAGTAGCTGCAGCCTTACGCGGTTGTACAGGGTTTCACTTGCACTTGTCTTTCGACAACCCGTAAGGCGCAAACTTTCTGTCTGCGTTGCACAGCCAGGCGATGCCTGTGTGACAACAGCGGAGGAGAAGGCGCGGGGGTGTCCGTCCCCGTCCCGTCACCTACCGACGGCCAGCTGAGGCAGCGTGCACCCGAGGCGCTCGGCGATGGGCGACAGGTCTTTCAGCTTCACCTGCTGCTTTCTGCCTTCCTCGCTGACGATTTTCTCTTTCAGCCACTGGTAGCACTGGAGATGAATTACATTGCAATCGACCGTTAGCTTCAATCTTCCACAATGGAAAGCTCAAGGCAATTGTGAACAGCTCTTAAAAAGCCATATCCAACCCAGGAGGTAACTGAGGCTGAATAGCACAATGCTCGGCTGCCCAAAGCAATGACGACAGGATCGGGATGTCTCCTGTCGGAGAACCTATGTCTGTATCTCTCTGGATTTATGCAACTGATGGACTCTGTCTGGAACCTCCTCAGTTTTATTTTTGGATCACTGAATCCCATCACAGAGTGGAGGAAAAAAGTGAAATATTAGTCAACTCGAGAAGATTTTGACATCCCACCCCCCTCCCAAAAGGAGACCATCTGATGTTATCCAAGCTTTACTATTACTGTTCAAGAGTAGAAAATTAATTAAACAAAGATGAGATTTCAGTTCTCCCAGCTCCAGGCTTGAAACTTGATTCTGCTTCACTCTCATCAATTTAATTTGGCTCCCTCTCTGCAATGCTACCTTCTTAGCTAGCTTTTACCAAATGTTAATAATACATTTTATTTTGGAAAAAAATCCCAAATGCAATGAAATACCACATTTGAAAATGTTGCCCTTTGTAAGCAAGTCAGCGTAGACTGCATCTTCCCTTTAAAAAGCACCAAGCTGAGCAAAAACCAGCACGGGGACGTACGTCAGTCTGCTGGCACTTGGCAGGTGGCTTTGGCTTTTACCCATCAGCCGATGCAGAGCTTCAAATACCACTTTGGTTAGGGTTTTTTTCCCAAATCCATGACATTTTACTGCTCTGCCATTTTTCAAACCCGTATGCCTGCCACAGGCGCAATATGGGAGGAGACCCCATAACCCCCAATAAGAATAAAATCAGGGTAATCGTGGGAGAAACCAAGCACGGTGGTGACACCGCCAACGCTAAACCTCTTAGAGAGGGCTGCTGCCGAGGCAGCAGAGGTTTCACGGGGCGCTGGGGGTCTGCCCTGCCTGGGGGGGGTCCCTGGAGGGGTGCTGCAGGGCTGAGCTCCCCGCCGCGCACTCGCTGCCTGGTAGGCTGGTGCCCAGGGAAGGGTGGGCAGAAACACAATGTCCAAGTCTGGACGTGGTCACGAGGTTTTGAAGTCACAGCAGCTGTGTGGGCTAACATCAGCTGGGAGCATCAAGCACGGCAGAAAGCCTGGCCTCGTGCCTTCTCCTTGATGCTGTCCAGGCAACGTGAGGTTGGCGACAGCATCCTTCCACAGAGCCCGGCTCCTGCCGTGTGCTGCCCCACGACCAGCGGCCCCACAGCCAGCGCGTGGCCGTCGGCTCACTGCCGTGGGGAACCCGAAGCGTCTTTATAACCCAGATTCTCCCGCACGTTGGAGCGTGGTTGCCAGAGAAACCGAGCTGATCTTGTGATACAGCAGCACTCAGGCCAGCCTTCTCATGAGGGATCTGTTTTTCCTTTGTTATTCTCCTGCCCTCACAAAGGCAGCACAGCTACTTTTCTCGAACATGCAACAAAAAAAATACCTTTAGTGCAGCCCTTGAGCTTTCAGGGACCCCGTTGCCGTATTTCCCTGAGATGATCCCACAGGCTAGTGGAGACCACGTCATTGCTCCAACCCCTGCAGAGAAACCAGAGAAGGAGATTTTAGGGGACTAGGAGAAATCAGAGTTGTATCAAAAATAGGACTTTCAGTTAAAAAAAAAAAGCAAAACAATTCCTGCTTCTTTCTATTGCCGCTGGCAGTGATGTTCAATTGGTGAACTGAACATCCCTTAAGGGAATTAGCAGCACCTTCCTGGAAGACACCAAGTAGCTTATACATCCAAAACCTTACTGCGAGAGCCTCCAGTCCTGCCCTGGCTCCTGCTGCAGCAAAGTACCAGAACGCCTGCTTCTCAGCTACGCCCGTGCTGCCTTGAGTCTCGAAGCGTGAGAAGCAGCCCCGGCAATTAGCACCTATTTCAATCAGAGGCACGGTAAGCCAGTTTTGCCTTTTAGGTCATTAGATGGATACTTGTCTGTCCCCACAGAGAGGGGAGCACAGAGAGTGTCATTCCCATCTAGAGCCCCAGGTCAGCCTGCTCTGTATTTCTTTCTGTAAATTAAGTAGCTGAAAGGCACAGCAGTCTCAGTCTTACCTATTTTATGATATAATTCTGGCAGCTGAACCTCCACTTTCTCCCTTTGGAAAAGGTGGTATTCAGCTTGTTCGCACACGGGCGGTATCATGTTAAACTGCCTGGCTACGGAGTAGGCTTCCTGGAGAAAAGAAATCGGGAGATAAAAAACTTCATTAAAGAAAAGCGTCTTGTGGGACATGACATAACCTACCAGTCAACACTCCTGGACTGCACAGGAGCCGACGAACTCAAGTTTCGCTATCCCGTAGCCAGGCCACGCACGTCCC
>NW_010576016.1:0-3940 GCF_000687285.1 Phaethon lepturus
TGAAAATCTCAAGAATAATGTTTGAAATGTTAAAATGGATGTTTTACAGTTTTTTTCCTATATTTGAAACAAAAGCTTACAAACGCTTACTAAGTGATACACTGGGAAACAGAGAACATTTACAAGCAGAGGGCCTGACTTGGAAAGAGACTTGTGTTTTACTTTAAGCATGCAAGAAGCTTACATTATTTTAATTGATGTCTGCTCACCTGCTTAAACATACACAAGTCTTTGCCACATTGAGCACAAAAGGTGGAAATAAATGCCCAGAAAATTCCGCTTCACCTTTTTAATATGACAGAAACAAGACTTGCTGAACTACTCCCTTACATGGTCTCTGAAATGCTTTTTAAAAAAAAACAAAGTTAATACAATTACTTTTACAGAAGGCTTCCTTTGTAACATAAGTCACCAGAAGGGAGAAGGAACAAGAACTACTCATATTTTGATAATTTAAATGTTTGAATAAATTGTCCTACTGCAAGTCTAATTTCATAAATGCTCCATGTGTCTAGCTCCCATGTGAACAATGGAAACTTCACACACACGGTGCAAAGATCTGCACAGATGACAGTTTCAGGAAAGAACAGAATGCGAAAATGGACTGACAACTAAATGAACTAACAAGGTTTGTTTAGTTTAAGCTAGACAATAAAGAGAATAACTTTGGAAAGTGAATATACAATTGCAATGCATCATGAAAATCCTAAATAAGTCTTGATGCTTGCTAAGAAATAAACTAACTGCAGTCTCCCTCTTATTTAGTTACCACTGTAACAGAAATATTGTTTCATTGAACAGAGGACATATAGTCTTTGTTTAACTAACAGTTTGGTTTCATGTTATCATTATAGCGATATGAGTATTGATTTTTTTTAAACAGCATCCATTGCATCCTGCTCTGTGTGCTTCAGTTCAATGATAAAGAGCAACTTGTTTTTCTTCCAATTAGCCACTGCTGAAGACTGAAAAAAATCAATCTCTTACCAAGTTTCACTGCAAAACAAAACTTTACAAAAAAGTCTCTCAGAAAGCTGAAAGAGAATGAGTATGTATTGGAAAAAGGGATGAGTATGTATTGGAAACAGGGAAGTATTTTCTATGACTGTAGTTATTTATTTATTTTAAGCAGACATTATATGTTGAATTAATTATTCACTGGCAAACTTCTGCACTACACAAACTTCCGTCAAATGAGAAAAGGTTAAAGGGAGTAATGTAAAAAAGCCAGAAAATTCATGGACTATATTTGTCAGTTCTGAACAGAAAATACTGAATTCAGGCTGGGTTTAGAAAAAGGTGCAAAGCTCTGAAATTCAGGAGGATTCACCTGCTTAAGCGAGGCTTAGTTTGGGCTAAGAAATGAAAACTAGGAAGCTCTGAATTAGCAAATGAATGAAAAGCTTTAACATATAGAACGGTATGAATACATGGCTACATATCTGTACATATATACATACACTACACACTTTCTATACACTGTACATAATATATTTAGACAGATAGGTATAAACATATACATTCATACACACATACATACAACTATGTACATATGCATTAGCTGCTCGAGTGAGTTTTGGAATTGAACATGCAGAAATGCACAATGGTGGGAGGCACAAAATGAAGATGTGCAAAAATCTATCAAATCCTTTAAAAAGAAGGAAGACAGGCATGAATTTAACAATAACAAGCCATTTTCAAAGCATTCATGTAACTCAGAGGATAAAACAGGCTGTGGGAATTATGGAACATTATGACAGTATTATCTGTAATGAACTTAGCATGACTTCACAACAAAAAGCTCAGTAATAAGGTAATTCTAGGGTTTGATGTTGTCCAAGTCTAATATATTTAGACTTGGAGCATTTAAACTTTATGAAGAATTTCACTTTAACTTGCAACCTCAGTAAAAATGATGTTCCAATTTTTTTTCACAAATAATTTCTTGTATAATGTTGATAACATTGATTGCAGCAAATGTAGGGTTGTAGCATTATCTAACAAGAGGGGTTATGACATTTTTCATCAAACAATAAGTCTGAACTTAGTTCAGGAGAATTTACTGTTAAAATGACTCAGCATTAGAATTAAAAGGTGCAAAAAGTAAATGTTTTCATTTTCTCTCCTTTGCCATGCCATCTTGGTAATTTTTCATATAAAGCTGTTTTTAAACTAGTTTTCTGTCATTCAAGATCCACTAAAGTGTTTTACAGTCTCTGCCAAAGAAGAAACACAGTCAGGAAACTGGTTTTGCCTGGAAGCTTCAGCCCTGACTTGTTTTCCCTATCCCACCTCAGAATATGCCCTTTGCGAAAGGGTACTATGATGATAATGCAGACCCAGCTGTATTCAGCAGAGAAATCTTGAGTCAGTGCTATTCACTAGAGGCATTATGGCTGCCCTGAGGGCCAAGTGCTTCAGATAATGGTAAAAAGAGACTTTCTAAATGATACCAAGTAATCAATGGTGACCAACAATAGTTTCTTGCCTCAGACTGCTCTGAAAGCTAAGCCTCCTTAATAATGTAATATTTTAAGGCAGCTAAAATAAAGGGTTGTATGATCTCTTTGAAGGATCTCTCCTTGGAGATTTTTTTTTCCTCTTCTACCAGTTTCATGCCAGAGTAACTCCACTGGAAGCATTGTATTTAATTTACAAGCAATGTAAATAGACAAAGATGACTGCTGCACATGGTCTTAGTTCTATGTCTCTGTAGTCCAATGTAAGTAAATTAAGGGAAGAAAAGTAGTATACCTTCTTGCCCTTGTCACAAATACAACAAAAATCATTATTACAAAGCTAATCCAAAATACTCCTTCACAGTTATTGATCTTTCTTCTTTTTATCTACAAGATTTAAATCCAGTTCCTTCTCAAAAGAGTTGGAAAATAAATGAAGAACATGGAGAATGGACATTACTGCCTTGTTATCAACTCCCTGCATAGCCCAATTTCAGTCAGCACAGAGTTCTAATATTTGTCTGAATGAATTATTACCAATATACACATGTACTCAAGTTCACATAGATCTAATCAGATAGTTTATCACTATATTTCTGCCCAGTTAAAATATTTTCATTTCAAGAGTAGCAGAAACAGGACCTTGAAAATTCTGGCGAGAGTGAATTTTAGGCACTAAGTAGAACTTCAGTGAAATGTCACTCTTCTTAGAATCACTTTCAGACTGTAATCCTTTGACTCCTAGTTCTGTAAACACGTTTGGCACTGAAATTTGATCTTTATGAAAACAAGCTATGTCCATACTTAAAATCAAGAAACAGTTTTTCAATAACTGTTATAATAATAAAAAACTCTCCTGTCACATATTCATAAGCAAAAGTTTGCGCTTGCAAAGAAGAAACGAAACTAATTTAAAAGTAAAGCTAGTGAGATTAGCCTGTTACCACCTTCCAGTTACTGGCGGGGGGGATGAAACAAACCTCAGAAATGACAAGAACTACATCAGCATTGTAGTATTTTCTGCAGAGATAGTTTAAAACTTGCTTGAGTCTGCAGCTGTACTGTGTATGTTGTTCTACCTTCATTGTGTTAGAGTGGCCTGAAAGCCCAATCACCCGAAGAAGATTAAAATGTCAAAGGTTAACACAGAGCAAGAACAATGTCAGGCCCATTTTACTGAGATGTGCCTTTTTCTATTGCTACCAAGCAACACCTAAACTGTTGGCAGAAAAAAATCCCTTCACCAGTTCTGTGCCTCTCGAACATCTATCTTCTACTGATGGACATACAAGGAAAATAAAAAGATTTCTTTGAATGAGCTAAAATAGCTTCACTGCTTTATACACCAAAGGGTCGTACTACCATTGAGAGGTACCTCGACAGGCTGGAGCAATGGGCCGACAGGAACCTCATGGAGTCCAAAAAGGGGAAGCACAAAGTCCTGTCCCTTGGGAGGAACAACCCCAGGCACCAGTATATGC
>NW_010576017.1:0-4065 GCF_000687285.1 Phaethon lepturus
ACCTTAGTGATTCTGTGATTCTGTGAATTGTAATGAAAATGGCACCTTAGCATTTTGCAGGTTATCTTAGCACTTACTCTTCTGTGTATAGTGATGGTGCTTTCTATGTTACTTTAAGTATTCTTTGATCCAGATGAGACCCAGAAAGATAGAATTATCACTTTCAAGTCAAGTGATGCAACTGTCCTGGAATGCAAATACACCATGTAGAGAGAGTATTAGGGTCGTACTGTCTCATTATTTGCTTTAGTCTTGCTGTAGTATTGGCTGATTGGTTGGGAACTGAAATACAAGGAAAATGTTTACCAACTTTCTCATGACAGTATCATTAGAAAATAGATTCATATATTATTTACAAAGTCATGTATTTTCACCATTTACTTAGACAAAAGCTTACTGCTCACCCGCATACTATAAACAGTTTACACTTAAAAGTGTATGGAATACACAACATGTGATTGTTAGAACATTTTCAAGATGTTTTGTGCATTAAAATATCCTGAATTAAAGTATTCTTAGCCAAACCATGAGAAACCTATTTAGGTTTTGCATAGACTTGAAGACTTGTCCTATATGAAATGATATTTTTTATCTTTTTGTATAAAGATTTGAGTGTCTCTGACTTTCTAGTGTGTAAGTGTACTTAAAGAGTTTGTGTAATTTACTTCACATAGGGTATGCATGTAGTAATATCATTCTGAAATTTCATAGGGTCACTGATGAGCAGGGGCATTAAAAAACAAACAAAAAAAGCCCCAAACACCTGAATAAACCAAGTCCCTCTGCTCTAAACCTAAAGTTACACTTTGTGTAACAGTGAAGGTTTCAGATGAGAAGCAAATGATCAAAGTGTGTATAAACAGGTAATATCAATGTAAACTTCTTCTATCATATACTCCTGCCAAGAAATCAAAATGTTTTAAAGCCTTTAGAAGCCCTGCTCAGTGCTTTGCCTGCACATTCAAAATCAAATGGGAAATCTATCATGCATCTCATACAGGTGAATTTAAGTCTTGAGAGTGAGAAATTGTGGTCAATAAGCGAACTCTAATCCTCCACTTGATACCTTAATGCAGGTATGACATCATCCTATTTCTCCAGCAGACTGGTGGTGGGTGTGTTTCACTGCTTCCAGCATCATTTGCCTTGACAGCACAGACAATCCTCCCTAAGGGATAAAGAATTTTGACCCAGGTACTTTGAAAATCTCATTTCTAGAAAGCCAGAACACCACTTATATTTCAAAGGCCAGATATAGTTGCATGTATGCATGGCTGGCTTCTTGTGCACTGATTTTCTAGAGTTAGCATTTTTAGTTACAATTTGTGCATTTTCTCCTGCTGTAGTACCCGAAGAACTTAATGGGCCCTTACTGACTAAAATGGCTACAGGTTTTGCAAGCATCTGTCATGAGGTGGTGATCTTGTAATTCTTGAGAAATGCTAGCGTCTGCAGTTTCAGACAGCGTACAAGGTGTTATATAGGACTAGCAATCCAACATTACACCTTGTAAACCATACCCACCGATAGCAGGGGCAGGGGGAAATATAAAATTAGGGAGAATCTCTCTGAATGTATGCCACTCATTTATTTTTAATTTTGTAGAATATCGGGATTTAAAATAAAACTACTATAGAATTAAATATAAAATCACAATAACGTGTCTCTGTATAGTACTTTCCACCCATCAGGATCCCTGAGCATTTCATGGTATTTTACACAACATTTACAGATTGTTTCATTCTCATTGGAAAACAGCAATTATGCATAGCTGACTTGGTTCTGAATAGGATTAGAGTACAGTGTAACCTGATTTTACATTCCGAATTCTGCTAAATTGCTTTGGTTCAGTTTACACTTGATTTCTAAATTGTAGTAATAGGAACATTGTTGTTAACTCAGACTACGGAGATGACATTTTTAATGTAGTATACATCTGTCAGTCCCAGTTCTTGTGAAGGAAGTTTCATCTGTATGAAAGTGTGATAAGCTAATATATATTTCTTCATGTATTTTTTTTTCTTGCTGTACAGGAAAGCTAAACGCACAACTTGTTTATTGTAACAGTGAACAGAATGACTGCGAACTCTAGCTTCGTTTAGGCTTATACCTAATACGGTTCAAATGCAGTTAAAGTAGCATAACTTTAAAGCCTAGATAAGGAAAGACAGCATCCTTCTGTCTTGAGAGCATGGGCTATATGCTTGAGCCCAGGTTTTCTTCAACCTTCCTCTAGCATGCCTAAATCCTGCCTGTGCTCCAAAAGGAAATGATGACACACAACGGAATTCACGTTCATTTCTCTTCCCCCTTCCAACTGCCTTTTTCACATGGAAGATTAGCCTTATGGAAAAACCTCTCAAGCTTGAGGTCCCACCCCTGCCATCAGGGTCAGTGCATATGCAAGTAATATTACTTTTCTTTCTGTAAATATTCTTGTGAGGTAACTTGCATCTCTTCTAAATAATCCATACAAACCCCAAAAGAGAACCTTACAGTAAATTGAAACAAAGCTTTTCTAAGAATGTGCTTTAAATAAACTTGCAGACGATTATTTTTCAGTATTGACCCATCACAAGTACTTCATCTTGGCAGGCATCCTGACTTTTAAAGATTAGAGCCCCTGCCTTTGAAAGATTCCATCAAATATAATGACTAGCTGTATTTCTTTTCCATGGAGCTTTTTTTGCACGCTTTGGTGCATATGCATGTGTTTAACCTCAGATTTCTCAGCTAGGTGTAGCCACAGCTGACCTGATTTGAGTAGTCCTGCTTTGAGTGGGAGGTTGGACTGTATGAGCTGCACTGGTGTCTTCCAACCAGAGATTCTAAACTGAATCCCCAAGCAGTGCTTCTCTTTACATAGTGATGTACCATTATCTCCCCATGCCCTAGAGGTGATTTTTTTTCTTTTAGTGAAAACTTGTGTACCTGGAGTTCTACCTCTGAACGTCCCAGAAGTAAGTATTCAGAAAGATGACTTAGGATATTTAAAATTTATCAGGGACTCAAGGAAAGAAACAGCTGGTGGCATACTGGGTTTGCGAAATAGATAAGCCTGACTGCCTAGAACAAAGATGATTTGGTGAAGTTGTAAGACACCTCTCAATGAACCCCTGTGTAACAGCCTCTCAGATCAGCCCAATGCCCAACTGATGACTCTGTGCTTGCATTTCATAATTATACTTTGCCCTCACCTTCGGGCACTGTGGATTCTGTTGTGTGCCCGCTTCTCTTCAGGGGCTGTGCAGGTGAAGCTAACCGAGCTGTGCCCAGCGAGCTGAATATGAATGTTCATGTGAGCGTTCATGTGAGCAGGATGAGTTAGGTTATGCAGGGTCATAGGACATCTGTAGCATGGCCTAGTCCTAAGGCTGCTACTGGTGACAGCATTTCTGCTGGAACAGGGGCAATTGGTTATTGCCAACCAAACTTCAAAAAACATGTGATGGAAAGATTTTTCATAGTTCTTGTTAAGATAGTTTCAGACACAGAAATTAATGTGTGTTTAACCAAACCACTTAAATCCCAGGAATACCCAGCAGATGGCAGTTAGATCAAGTATGTGTTCATTGGATTTACATGGGACTCATTTAAAGCTTTAAATAATTGTCCAAATTCAATAAAACTCTGCTCACCAAATCATATGCTTACAGTTCTTTCAGTACATTGAAATGTCATTAAACTGGTGGTCTAGTTTCCTATAGTGTTTGATTATATAAAAGCTGGTATTTCGAGTTTTGACTCAAACCCGTAAAACCAAGCTGAAACTTTACCATTCTTTGCAGTAAACTTAGGGAGTCTAATATCACTTAAAAAACCTCTAAAGACTAAATAGCACAGTTTTGTCATGTCGTCTTGTACTTGGTATTTGTGAACGTCTTTTTGTACAAAAGCTTCTCTGTGTCTGGGATGGCTGAGAAACTGTGTGTGTGAGGTTCATTCTTGCACATACACAGAGCGCTGCATGTTTGTATGTGTGAGGAAGTGCAAATTAAAGGATTAAAGCAGTAAATCGGCCTATGCTGATACCTAGTATAGGTATAAATAATATAATATTATATA
>NW_010576018.1:0-4108 GCF_000687285.1 Phaethon lepturus
GCCGCAGCAACTTCCCTCAGGAGGCTTGTGGTGATGCCGTGTGGCCGCTCGTCGCTCTGTCAGACTTCTCTGAGCAAGCACTACATTATATGTCATAAACAGGGTTACTGAACATTTTTTTAACTAAAAGCATGCAATATATAGGTTTTAAGTTGCTTATTGAAGCATGATAATTGAATAGTAATAGCGGTTCTTTGAAAGTCCTGAAAATAGATGGAAATCTGTTAGGATCGATGTATTGTCTACAGGGAACTAATCTATCTCTGAAAGAAGCTGGTGGTTTGTTCTTGTTGTTCTATGAAATTAGAAAATATTGCTGTTTATGAAGCACATTTATAAAACTTGCTCTCTGCTTTTGAAGAGTTGGCTTAAGGGCATTTACTACGATTCACATTTATCAAATAATGCCCATGTAGCTGCATTACAAAACCAACTTCAATTAAAAACAGATTTGAGAAGTAATGGAGTATGTAGGCTGTAAAGCTGTAGTGGAAGGAAAACGTACCTGGTTAAAGAATCCAGTGCAGCTCTTAAAACCTGGACTGGTGATATTTTAGCCTGCAATGCAATGGCGTTCCCGTAAAACCTTTTAGTGGCATGATGTTGGCCACGGAGACAACTGCTAAAGTCATCCTGCCAGTGACTTTGCAGAATGCCGTCTGCTTGCAAGTGAAGAGCAATGCATGAGTGACTAAGCAAGAACGTGTATTTTTTAGTGAGCATTCAGACTAGATCTGTATCCTGATAGGACACCAATGTTTGGGTCACAAGCTGGGACAGGACAATGGCAATCTTAAATCCCACAGGAAATAAAAAAATGAAAGCAGCAGTGACTATTGGGAGCTTTCTGCAGTCAGAGGTGGTGTATCTTGAAAACCACTCGCTGTTGTCATCTGTTATCAAAACCTACCCCGAGCTCTTACGTGTCCAGTTGACTCCTATGAAGAGTAAAATGAAAATGTTATAATGGATTAGAAAAAGCTAAACAAGCCAGTGCTTTCCAGCGTGAGCCTGTGACGTGTCAGAACTGGCAAAATATTTCACTGTGCAAGTTATTAAAAATGAGGAAACGGTATATGGTGTAAAGTTTGATCTTGATTGATTGTGCATGCTTAGAGCTAAGTCAGGTCAATCCAAACCACTGCATTAAAAAAAGCAGTGGCTTGACAGGAATTGCATAGATTGCTAACATGCTCAAAACTATTTTCACTACTTTGCTAAAATAAATACTTCAGTCCTGCCAAAACATATTAAAGGTGAAATGAGCCACCGCGAAGGCAAACTGAAAGAAAGCTCCCTCGCAGGAGGTGAAGAACGCTCTTGACGCAGAGCCCTGCGGCTGCCCGGGACAGCGGGAAGGACACGAGGGGCAGCAGGCGACGGGTCCGCGGAGCCGGGGGGCTCGTCCGTGGCGGGTGAGCTCTCCAGGCTGCACTCATCCCACAAAGGCGAAATGTTCGTGCCGGAAACCCAGGCAGCCCCTGGAACTGCCTGGCACAGGCAGGAAACCCGAAACACCAGGGCACGACCCCCCACAAAACGTGTTTATTTGTTAGTTACGTTCGGAGGAGACGGGGCTGCGCAGCTGCACAATCGCCACACGGCCAAAGCGAGAAGTCAAGACCATGGCAAGGGGCAGCTTCAGCTGCTGGGGGCGAGAACAATAGTTCCCAGAGCTTATTAAAGCCAGCGGGATGTAATCGATGGTTGGTCTGTTTTTTTTAATGAGGAAGCAGAATTGTATAGAATAGGCTGCAGATACAGGCAGTGCATTGTGCGTTGAGTTGCAGGGAACTGCACGTGCGGGTTTTTTTCCTCTGTTAAGAACCCCAGTACAAATTATTTGGGGGACTAAGCAGGGGAAGAGCTTTTAGGTGTCGTGTGTTCAAGTGGAAACCACACTGAGACCACTGCGAGAGTCCAGCATGTGGAGCGACGTGCAGAGGGGGCTCGAGCTCGCGGCTTTGGGAATTAGCCCGGTGAGCTGGAACATGTCTTTGAAGCGCGTTTTGCAACACCAAATAGACAGAAACCTATTGCTCATCTGCCGGGAGGTGAAGGAGGGGACAAGCCCCTGGCCTGGGGCAGGAGCAGGGGGACTCTGGTGGCACCAGGTCTTGCCCTGGCGACAACCCGCCCTGCTGCTGCGGTGAGGGTCAGCCTGTCATGAGCAAAACATTCCAATGCATTTCTTCACTGGAAAGAAATGCAGAGCCAAGGTGTCAGTTTGATTTGAATGCATGAATAGCTTCTGTGAAAAAGTTAAAAGTGAAAAAAGTTACATGTAATGGTTTCTACTGATGTTTAGAGAAGCAAAGCGGGACGTGCTGGCTGGTCCAGGGCTGTGTTCGCCATGGGGCTCTTCAGGAGGTGCTGCTTGGGGTAACTCGCGTGGGTCAGAGTTTGGTTACAAGCAGAACACCAAGAGCTACCAAGACCGAGAATAATAATATTACATCTTAAGCCAGCTAAACTTTGTCCAAAAGGACATCCTGTAATGAATTTTAAATTAATTTAAACAAGCTCAAAACACAGTTTAAAGCATTAGAAAGAACATGTGAATCTCAGGACTTGGACAGCCAGATGCCACAATCTAATAATTTAATATGGTCTTAATTAGGTTTTGGTCCTGGATTTTTTTATACAGCAATCTGTCCTTTGCTGTTCAGAAACCTCCTTCATACAAACTCTGTCACCACGATGATGAGCCAAACCTGCAGCTGCCGGACGGCTTCTTGTTCGAGGGATGTGAACAAAGTTTTCTGAGTGCAGCAACCAAAGCCCCTAAGCATAAACGAGCAAGCTGAACGCAAATTACTTAAAATAGTGCTTAGGAATAGGTGTGTCCCTACAGCGGGGAAAGGGGCTGGCAGCTGGTGGGATTTTCCCCCACCTCCAGAGCTCTGCAGCTGAGGGTGGGCTGGGCAAAGAAAAGGAGCTTTCTCTCCAGACCTAGAAGCCCACCTGCATTTTGTTCACTCCTGAGCTGCCCAGGAACGAAAGAGCCGCAAGCTAAAGCTCGTAAGAAAAATGGTCAACTATCTGTAATTGTCAGTGCTAGCCAAAAAAGCAGAAATGGCTCTTTTTATAGAAGTGTTCAGGTCCAGCAGCAATAAATCACGGCTGCAGCCTGGTGCTTGGGTTGTGGTGACCTGTCACCAAGAGTAAATGGCAAAGTGGCTTTGTGAAAGGAAGAACAAGGAATGCGAGGGGCGTGTAAACGTTGCGGGGGGCCTGGCGGGGGGAGCACTGCTGCTGAAGGCTGGAGCATCCCCACCCGGAAGGTGTTGCGTGGGGAGGGAGGCAGCCCCCTCAGCATGGGACCCCCGTGGTCCCGGTGGGGCCGGCAGGTGGGAGCCAGCCTGGCGACGGGCAGGAGCGGGCTGCAGGTCGGGCTAAGCTGCGTTTACACACAGGGACTGGAAACCAGTTTTGGGAAGAGGAAGGCTGAAAAACTTCATTTGTTGCCAGATCTGAAACAGTTTTGGCGCTTGTGTGGCAGGCAGGGGCAGGAGCGGTTAATCTTTTTTGGTACGAGGATGGCTACCATTGTTTTGGATTAGATTAAGATGAAGGTTTGGGCTGGGATTGAGTTTTACAAAAGGAAGGCTAAAGAGCCTAAGCAATTTCTGCTTTTCAAAGTACTGTTAATGGTCCTGTTCTTGTCTAGAAGTGGTGGCGAAGTGTCAGCTCAGGAAGAGAGCCGAGGACCGGGAAAGCGTTGGGGAATTTATGCGGCACCCCTTAAGACGAATTAAGCAGACGTTTGTGTGGGTACCGCATAAATTCAACAGCAAAAGGCGGAGAGCGGTGGGTCACGGATGCCGCTATGACTTATGCTTTGAAATCGCGTACAGCCACGGTTCCCCACTCATTTCCGACTGGCTTTCAGCATCAGATCATCACTGCAATTCAATTTGATGTAACAAGTAATAAACATGATGTATTACCTGTTTTATCTTTAGCACAGACTTTTATGGATGTCCCACTCCTTCATTAAAACGTCTGCTGTGTTCCAGTTGTCCAGCATGATTACAACGAAAATCCTTTTACAAAGAAAAAAAAGTAAGTGCTGATGAGAAAGAGCCAAAGTACCGGAGCCGGGACA
>NW_010576019.1:0-4079 GCF_000687285.1 Phaethon lepturus
TCTGCAAACGTGCTGAGGGTGCACTCAATCATCTTGCAGTTTTCTCGTATCCTGGTTTTATCCTTGTCTTTGGGACCTGCTTCTTGGCATGATGTGCCTTTGCCAGAATCACCACTATATCTGTCCCGAATTTCCCAAGAAAAAGACCTCTGCTGTGGTGGGTTCTGCATTGTGGGCACATCTGTTCAGTTCTGGAAAGAAACACACTGACCTCATTTCACCCAGACTATGTTACGTTATTGTTTTTAGGGATTTTTAATATAAAATGGACTCCTCTGAGTTCTCATTTATCTTCCATTGATTTCTGTAGCTTATTCAGGCTTCTTAAAATCCTTCTGTGATTTTTGTTTATTCACCACTTAACTAGCAAATCCTTAATCCTTAGTGCTTCTAAAGCTCCAGAACATGAAACAATGCTTCTTATTTGTTAACCATTATTATTACCACTAATGGTGTGAATAAAAATTAGTGTATTTTGCTGAAATACACTTAATACACACACTGATTTTATTTAAGTGATTATTATTAGTAAACTTAGTTGGATACCTCACGTCCGTGAGAAGAAAGATTAGTCTAGTTATGATGGCAATGATGTCTATACTTGTTTCAGCTCTGAAGGGACATCTTTGCTTAGAAAGTTAAGGACTTTTATGTCAGTGACTTGCCATGTTTTTCATCCACAGAGACTTTCATTTGGGTTTTCAAGCACTGGTAATTAAATTAAAGCACTTGTTACTTGCAAGGCCAGTTGGCAGTGGGCACCTAGCTCATCTCTGTAAGGTGTGCACGGTATGTGCATGGTGAAGTTCCCCCATGCGGGAATGAATTCCCTTAATTTAGGGTTCGTGTGTGACTGTGACTGTAATAGTTCTTCCTAACTCAAGCTGTGCAGAGCTTCATGGCATGGCAGGGGCAAGCCCATTTGCTTTGTTTAGGTGCCTTGGCACCTAAGACTCTACATTGTGTCATGGAAAAAATGTCTTCCTCGCTTTGTCTTGCGTGACGGGTCCAACCACACAGCCAGGCTGCAGCTGGCATGGGGCCTTCGGGTGGGATTTCTCTTTCATCCCTGAGCACAGGACTTGGCTCCGGAGCTACCTGACTCCATGGTTTCCCCACTGAGGGCTGAAGCACAGCACTCCAGAGAAACCGCAAACCACTTCTGTCTTCTCCTGGCACTCTCTGCGCTGAGAAAACATCATTTCTCAGTACTCATAATCTGGAATTCCCAACCCATTTCAGCATTTCCAATGAGCGAAAAAATGGCTTTGGCAACACGTAAATTCCTTACGGCACAGCCAGGCAGCACAGAAACCATCTGTTTTCTTCACAGAAGGTTGTACCTGGCTATTAAAGGGAGAGACATTGGTGCATGCAGAAATCAGGTCCAGCTTCCTGATGGGATGCAGAGTGATAGCCAGATGTCAAACCCCTTGTTGAATCCTGTTTCTGCCTGCCAGCTCTGCTGGGGGTGATTCACTGGATTTCTCAAGGGATAGCCTGTGGATGTCCCCAGTAATGAGTAATCCCTCTCAGATACCTCCCACTTAATATATTGTCTGTCTTTGGCCTTCGGGTGCCTTAGGCAGCATCATAACTGTCAAATCCAGATGTTTGAAGGGCATCCACTTCTGTGTAGTTCAGTATCTCACAAGTGCGACCCGTGAGGATCACGGGACGCTAGAATACAAGGCAGAGGCATTTCATCCCCTCTGCCAGCCTTTCTGACTCCTTCCACAGCTTCGATATTCTCTTTTCAGCTAGGACCGGATCCAGGTGGGGTTAATGGCTGGAGGCCGTGTAACCAGACATCCTCAGCCACTCCATGGGAGCCAGACGGTGCTTCCTGAAGCAGGCAGAGTTAACGGCAAGCCAGGGAGGGGATGGATGCTGCAGACAGCCATCACTGTAAATCCTTGCTGCTTTCAAAAATGAGAGCCAGCCAAGGAACAAAGCAGATGAGGGAGCAGACTTTATAATCATGTTTACAAGTTGATCAATTATTATCATAGCTGCAATAAACTAGTTACAGAGATGAGAACAAGTTGATGTTATAGAAAGACAGCTATAAAAAATGTGTTTCTAGATGTGCTGAGTTCTGTGAGGACAGAGAAGCGACCTATTAAAAGATCTTGTTAACCCATGGGTTGTAACCTCAAAGCTGATGCTTGCTTTATTCATCTTTTATTTTTTCACCCTTCTTCACTTACTTGTTCCTCTGCTTTCTTGTCTAAAGACATATTGTTTTCTTTGGGTAGATTACTGGAAAATACGGTGTACAGGTGGTAAACACATGTGGTCACTTCTGTTTGCTAAGCTCCCCCGAGGTGAACAGGGCTGCACAGGACATGATGGAGACCCGAACAGGATGCCAGGCGCTTCTCTGCAGTCATTGCTATGGTCCACACTGCTTCACTTGCAGCCATCTCTTTTAATCTCTTCCCTTTCTGCCTGGCTGCCTGATTCTTCTGGCTGGCCACTGGGTTAGAGGGTACAAAGGAGAAGGAGTACCTGGCCTCAACTGTGTGCACCGCAGGGAAAGAAAAGTCAGATTTATGTTTGATTGCATTACATCAGAGCTTCTGTCTATTAAAAGGGAGTTATTTATGCAAGATTTAAGTTATTTATGCACTGAAAGAGGAAGGAAATGTAATGATTTTTAGGGATCTGCTCTCGATGAAGGGTTTGGATGCTCATTTAAGATATTATTAGTTTGACATGTTATTTTTACCTTATGCACTTATTAGCATTGCAATGTCAGAGTAGGGCCCAAATGACAGAGTTCCTATCCAGGTCTCGTTGCTTTGGTTTAGCCTATTCTTCCCCAGGAAAAGGACCTGTGACAGAATCTGAATCAAGGCCAGGGTGAAATATCACTAAGACCTGGCATCGTTCTCAACAGGTTTTCCATTTGAGAGATTCCTTCTAGTTGCAGTTTTTTCTGTAGCGCGTCACTGTAGGACCTGGGCTCCCCCCGATATCACGGTAAAACCCAATTGATCTAACATGGGCTTAACATTTAGATCAGATGATGATTTAACAGTTCTGACTTCTGCAAAGATTCTTCCTTGACCTGATACCTTTCCCCCTGAAACCACCCCCTGTTTATAGGCTGTGCTCTGGGTGGGGATTTAAGCACACTCTTTAAAAGCCCCAGTAGTTTCTTCTCAAGGCCAAAGCTGCTGGAGTCCCAGCTGGACATGGTGGGTTTTGGCAGCAGTAGTGTGTCCCAGAGCAGAGAGACCATGTTGGAGGGTGCTTTAGGGTCCTGGAGGATTTTTGCGTAGGATGTGTAAGCTAGGTAGTAGCTTAGGGCTCAGATGGGGAGAGCTCATGAAGGTAAACTTCTTAAGAGGCATTCTCTCTGCTTTATTCTTTGAAAGCAAGGGATCATCTAAGATTTCAGATTGCCTGAGACTGTAGCCAGTAAAGTACATTTTGGGTTTGAGGGGGGAAGATTGTGTTTGAGAGCGAGAGTTGGCCTAATACATTACTTTGGTTTTGTAACTTGTTTTGCCTGTAAGCGCTTCAATGCGGTATCTACATACCAAATCTCAAAGAGCTTCCTAGATTAAGCCAGCTCATGTAAGAGTATCATTTGCCCAAAGCCATTACCCCAAAACACCTCATCCTTGAAACTGGGAAATGAAGAACATGTTGAGCGAAAGTAACTAGAGCAGTTTGAGAGGCAAAAAATAACTTGTGTGGGAATGACTTTTCACAGGTTAACGCAATTCATGGGCCACTTGGATTTCAGATGACTGAACTGTGTTGGAAGCAGATGCTGTTTTGTCCTTGTTCCTTTGCTTGCCACTTCCATTTTTCAGCACTTGTTTGCCACTAAGCTCAGGGAGGCAAAATCAATAATGCTCCAACATTAATAATTGAGCAAAGCAGGCAGCCAGCTGAGTAAACCCCATCTCACCTGAAATCAGAGCGGTTACTTCCTAGCTTGAGCTAACATACCTGAGAATTAGGTGCAGGGTGAGGTGGAAAATGGGATAAAAACACCAAAATAAAACAAAGTCAAACAGCCTGCTCCCCCCTGTGCCGTGCTGCCATGGTTCTCACCGGAAGAG
>NW_010576020.1:0-4122 GCF_000687285.1 Phaethon lepturus
TCCTCTCGTTGTTTTCAAGATCGCCCAAGAGAAAGAGCAAATCCGGGCGGAGGAGCCGGTCCCCGCGCGGTAGGAGGAGCCGGAGCCCGCACCACGCCGCCGTGAAGGTGAAGCAGGTAAATCGCGTTGTTGGTAGCAGCGAGGCTCGGTCCTGCCCGTGGAGTTGTTAGCAGGGCCTTGCGCGCTTCTGGCTCCGCAGTGACAGCTGTTCCTGTGAGACTCGGCCATGTGAGGTATGGAAAACGATTTCTCACCTGCCAGGTATTTTTTTCTAGCCCTTGTAGTGTGTCCCATGAGGAGAAGGAGGATCTTAGCTAGCTTGTGCTAGCTACCACAAGCTTTGCCATAAGTGCCTGAGTGGTCACACACGTATGTGAACCCGGCCGTTATTGCTTCCCCAGGCTGTCCCTGCAAGCTTCTTCATATGCCCAGAGCAGATGATGTATTGTGCTGTTTCTTCATCTTGCTTTATTCAGTGCATATTGTAGGAATCCAAATAGTTTGGCAAGGAAAGAAGTTTCTCTCGCTGTGTGTTGCAGAGAGCAACGCATCTGAGTACGTGTTTTCCATGCGTAGGACTGTGATTCTCTTAAAAGCCGAGGTAGATTCACCGCTTTTGCTTTTCCATTCTGATTCTGAATACGTCACTATAAGCAACTTTTCATTACAGGAGCGAGATGATCATTGTCGTAGAGGAAATGAGGAGCGAAAGCAGAGATACCCACCGGAACAAGAACACAAGAGAGAGAGAAGTGGTGACAGAGACAGACACAGAGATCACTCGGACAGAAGGAAGAATCCAAACGAAAGGCCTGGAGTTCGAGGCCATGAGCGAGAGAGGGATGTTCAGAACATCCGTGAGCAGCAAGCAGAGAGGGAGTTTTATAACGAGAGAAGACGAGAGCATCGACAGACTAATGAAGGCAGTGGTGTTGACCAGAATCCAGAACTCAGGCAATCTGATAACAAGCATAAAGAAAAAGCTGCTGTAAACAAAGAGAAGCCAAGCTTTGAACTGTCTGGCGCGCTTCTAGAGGATACCAACACTTTCCGAGGCGTTGTGATTAAGTACAGCGAGCCCCCCGAAGCTCGGATTCCAAAGAAGCGATGGCGCCTCTATCCGTTCAAAAATGATGAGTTTCTCCCAGTCATGTACATTCACAGGCAGAGTGCTTATCTTCTGGGCAGGCACCGCAGAATTGCAGATATTCCAATTGACCACCCCTCCTGCTCAAAGCAGCATGCTGTGTTTCAGTACCGGTAAGTGTTACTCTGCCTGCTGGTGAAACAGGATCATTCAGTAACTTGCGAAGAAAAAAAAACCCCAAACAACAAACAAAAACCCCTGCATATGCATAGTGAAAGGTACAAGTTTGCTGTAAGTATGTTAGAGGTGGAATTTATGCTTGACTGCTGCCTATCGTCCCAGCAGTAATCAAAAATATCTGTAATTCCTCTCATTTAACCACAAGCAGCCTTTTAGTAAGACAAATAACACAGCAGGGTTAAACACAGATCTATATTGGAATAAACCGGCAGGTGTAATTGGCAGTAAAAGTATTTCAAGGAGAGTTTGTTTTCATTTGGTCTTTCACAACAAAGACTGCTGATCTCCTCTGAGGCAGCAGGGGTTGCGTGCTGCTGGAGACAAAGGTGCTGTCTTAGGGAACAGCCATCTGTTCTGTTGTAGGAATTACTGTATTATATCATCAGAAGTTTTAGAAAGTGATGCAGTCTGTCAGAATCTGCTTCAGTCTCACACAGTTTCTCATTGCCCTTATCAGACTTGTTCAGATCTCTGCAAGTACAGAGAAGTATTAACTGCAGCGGGGCTCGTGTGTTGGAAAGTCTGTCTGCTATTGGAGTATGTTTCTGTCTCTTGTTGTGATTGAAACAGTGTTTTCTGTTTTGCTAGGCTTGTGGAGTACACTCGTGCTGACGGCACTGTGGGCCGCAGAGTAAGGCCCTACATAATCGACCTGGGGTCTGGGAACGGCACTTTTCTAAATAACCAGCGGATTGAACCTCAGCGTTATTATGAACTAAAGGAAAAGGATGTACTGAAGTTTGGGTTCAGTAGCAGGGAATATGTTCTTCTCCATGAATCTTCAGATAAATCTGAGGCCAACACAAAGGACGATGATGATGATGAGGAGAAGGAGGAAGAATCTGACAGTTAACAAATGAGGAGGAAATTGGGGGAGGGAGGGGCAGGGGAGAGGAATTCTTTGCAGTTGAACATGCATTGAGGATGCATTGGAGCATCACAGCACCGATGCCTCTTATTGCCTTAAAGTCCTTTTTCTGTTGCTGATCTGTTCTTGTAGTTTATTTTGGGGGACTTCACTGATTATTCATCTTTGATAGTTCTGCATATCAGGAAATACAGCCTTTTTTTCCCCCTGGCATGGAAAAGAGCACCCAGATGTGAAAGGTCTGATGCTGGGAATATTCAACAAATGTTGAAACACTGTCCTCTTCTAGGAAACTATGTAAAACACAGATGGCATATTTAAAATTATTTTTATTAACTGTTTGTCATAGCCCTTTGAAAATGCTACTTAATTGAAATATTAGTTAGAAAGTAACCCAATGCATTTTGTAAGACGTCGTGTTTGGTAGAGTTTGCCAAATTCTTTTGCCTGTTAGAAGTTCTAGACAGGAGAATTTACTAGGCTCGCTACTAAAGAGGTGGAAATGTTGCAAAGCCCCTCTTGTATTTGTATGTTTTTAGTAGTTAGTTTGCCTTGCAGTAACTTTCAGGGACATTTCACTGGAATACACTGCCTGAAAATTACAAGGTAATTTGTAATAGAAGTAAACGCTTCCTAAGACTTTAGGTGAGGATGCTGTGATTTGGGGGCAGAGGTCTAGGTCAGTGTCTGCCCAGTATGTGTTGCAACAGACAATGCTGAAACTGTTGCAGGATGTTGAGTGTCTGGGTCGAAAGCTGGGGCGTTTATTTCTGATACCACCCCTGCCCCACGAACAACTTCTTGGTTTTGTTTGTATTACACGTAAATACCTTTGGTGACATGTTTTAACCAGAGTTTGCACTATTTGTTCTTTTTTTTTTTTATAAAAAGTTATACTGTCTCCTGTTTAAAATAGTCTTCTCCCCTATAAAAGAAAACTACTTTAGGAAGAGAAAAAACAATTCCACTCACTGGGAGTACCGGCATCTTACATATTTTTGGATGTCTTCTCCCCATGGTTTGCTTTATGGTATAAGAAATGTATATTTTCCACACTGTTTACTAATTTGCCTGGATGTTTGTTCTGTCATCACAAGCTATTCATACCTGCTGTGTATATACTTTGTGTATACAAGTGTTGCATATTGTATACACAGGCTAGAACATTTATGGTGTAAATATGGGGCATTGATGTCAGTTTTGAAACAGCAGGCAGAATGAGTTTTGACTAGGAGGATCTCCTTTGTATATACTCTAGGGGTTTTTAAATAAAGGATTTGTAAATTTAGCCCTAATTACTTCTAGTTGTAATATTTGTCTAGTGTCCTTTCTGTTTTTTCCCTTTCCGTTCCTTGAAAGGGATCAGCTTTCAGTACTCGGTTCAGTGTGAAGGACACCAAGTAAGTTTGTGTTTTGGTTTGTTTTAAATAAAAATGCATGCTTGTATTCTTGGGTGGCTGTGAGCACGGAAGCGGGGGGGGGAGGTGTGTGTACCGCACTCTGCTGCTCAGGCCTTTCTTACCTGAATGTGGCCTCGGGGGCTTGTTCTGTGTCCAGGCTGTCTGCCCCAACGCAGACAGGTTCACGCTCGGAAATGAGAAGTCACGGTGTGGTTAAGGCAGAGATGATCAGTACCGTGAAAGGGCAAGCTAGCCCACCAAGGCCCACTTGCTGCGGAGCGTTTCGACTGACGTATTTGAAGCTTGAACCTAGCTAGAAACAGTTTGATTGAATCAGACTAATGTAGACAAAGTTGAAGTGACCTATTTCGAGCGGTTTTTTCCACAAACGGGAGGCACGGAGCCGGGCTACCGCCAGCTCTCATGGCAAAGGGACACAAAGCGCTGGCTTGCCGCGGCGGGACTCTCCTCTTTCAGACTCGTTCGGCTCCTGTGCCCGCCTCGGCGCGGCCGGCGGCTCCCGCGCT
>NW_010576021.1:0-3824 GCF_000687285.1 Phaethon lepturus
CCTTCTCTGTTTGTAAACAGCAGGTCCAGCATTTTGCATTAAATTCTGGTAAATCTTACCTTTCCACTTAGCTTCATCAGGCTTAATTTCTATCAAGTTCTGTCCCATCACTTTTCCAGGCTAGACAGCCTATTTACAGTGTTGATTCTTGATTGTACTTCAATATCCAGATTGCAGTTGACACCTCATAATCTAGTTCTAGTTATCAAGGTAATTTGTTACGTGCTTTTCTAGACACAATTGTGTCATAGCATGTATTGTTGTCTTAGTCTTCTACACCTTTTAGTAAAAATTAATACCTCATTTCCAATTCTAAAAGAAGTAAATTATACTATCAGATCATAGAATTTGCTAGGGATTCAGCAAATATTCAGGTAAAATATGTGGTATTTGCTCTGCAGATTGGCAATAGGTTGGCTAAATTTAGAATAATCTGGGGCCGTGGGCTGAGACATATGAGAGAAAACATTCTTCCTGTATGCAGAGCTAAAAAACTAAGTCCAAAGAAGCTTCCTACTACCTAATTGTGTCCTGATAGTTCCTAGATTTCACTTAGCCCAAAACCTAGGGAGGAAAGCTTTGCTGGATGTGTATAGTTGTGGTTTTTTCTTTCTTTGTTTTTTTCTTACTGTAATTTACAGCAACTGAATTCAGTCACACTCCTTCCCGTCTGGCTACTTTTGCAATCCCAGCGTGTGAGCACTTGTGTTGGGTATTTTGTTCAAGGATAGCATTAACTGTCTTGTTTCTGGCTATCATGTGGACTGGGAGGATGGACATCCTAGTGTGTTCACCCAAGGGGGCATCTCGGGGGAAGCAGGAGCAAGGGTGCACACAGGTGTGCACAACAAAGCATGACACTGCTGTCAAACACCTTTGTTTAACCCTCTCCTAATTCAGGAAGTACCATAATTCCTCCTCTGCATTGATTTTCAGTCTGTAGCTCCACCAACAGCAGTGCTGCTGTCTACCTGTATTGCCTGAGGGGTGAATGAGGTGAAGAGGTTCCAAATCTCTCCTGCTGGCAGTGGACAAGACTGAGTGCCTTTGGAAGCCATCCCTGCAGACCAGACCTGCATTGCTTAGTACCTCTTACACGGCATTTCAGTTTCTATTCTGATTGTTGACACACCAATTTGGATGCTTAAAGCATGTCACCTTGCTCTCATTACAGCCAAGAGAAACCTAGGGCTCTATTCAGTTGCCTAAACACGGACATCTAGTGCCGTTTAAGATGTCCCTCTAGCTGCCACTCTGAAAGCGTGGGGATTAAAGTTCACATTTAATTTTTCGTGAGCTAACCAGGAAAGAATAGCAAATGGGCTTCAGTCTTTTTTTCCACCCCATGGGCTTCAGCCTCCCCTTTCCCGGCTCCCTAGGAGCAGCCTGCCCCAGCCCGATGGCTGCTGCATGTGCTGAGAGCAAATTCTGCTCCTCTCCCCCAGGTTGTGTCTGGGCCTCTGGCAGTGAAGCAGTCAAGATGAGGTGCCCACATTTGCACCTCAGGCCTGCTGGCTCTCTCACCTGCAAGAACGGTTCCAGTAGGGAATAACCTTTCGCTAAGAGACAAGCAACAAAATTGCTGAAGCAGTATACCCCATCTTAACGGGACGATTTACCTGCATAGGTTCAGTGTTGTTCTCTGTCTTGCTTGCTTGCCCACTGTCTTCTGTACGTCATGTTGTGTCCTTTTCTGACACTGCTCCCACATCTCTTTGTATCTGTTTTTCACATGCATACTCCCTCTATATACTTCTTTTCGACACGCTTGGCACCCTTCAGACAATTTAGTTCTCTACATGCTCCAACTATCCTAGTCTGGATTTCATGTATAATCTGAGGAGAGCAGAAACAATTTCCTCCCCTTTGGCTCAGTATTGACATTCATATTATTACTTTTTTATTTTATCAGTGCTTAGTGTCCTTAGTATCAGGGCTCTATTGTATAAAACATGGCACAAACATCATCAGAAAGCATATAGGACTCTATACTAAGTTACTTAGGGATAAACTATGTGAGAAAGGGAGTTCTACTGCTTTCACATTACATATGGAGAGTGAAGATAAGAATGGAAATATTCAGACGTCTACAGGTAGTCAGCTTGTGGGACTATCAGAAGTGACTCACAAGAAATTTGGGAATATCTCTTTTCTGAATATGACCTACTTCTCTGCTGAAAGAGTGATGTCATCATACCTCTTGTATATCTCTTGCTCCACTTCCCATGAGGTCAAGAAGTTATTTGCTTTCCCTCTAGTCTCTGCCTCAGAAACCATCTATACTGCTAGCGCAACCAGCTGTAAATATTAACGGGTATATAAATACATCCTCTGGAATGTTAACATTACTCTAATTCAGATGACTTCTATTTTTCTGTGTCAACATAGAACAAGTAGATACCATTTGCAGGAACATTTCAGCACAGAAAAACAATAACATGACTGTGATAGTATTACAGCCCCTCCATCTAAAATTCTAAGTTTTGTCAGAAATTCAAATGATAGAGTTGCCATTACTTTTGGAGCTAAATCCAGAGCTGTGACATAATTTTCTTTAACTTGCTCACCAGAAGATCAAGCCCAAATACGGCCTCAACCTTTGCAAAGGATAGCTATGAGACAGCTAGGCTAAACTTCTTACCTGGAAAGCTACTGGAATAAATTCCTGAACCTCTCAGATAGTAAGCACTTGAAGGATAATACAGTGATAAAACTAGGTCAATATGGATTTGTCAAGAGCAGTCACATCACTCTAGTTCCCTCTTTTAGTGGGGTAACAAGGCCTAGTGGATAGGATACAAATAATAGATATGATACATCTTGACTTTAGTAAAGCTTGTGGCACAGTCTGTGAAACATCTTCATAGGCAAATTTGGAAAATATATTGAAGCAGTTTATCAAGCATTTGCTTTCAAAAGGGAAGGCCCTGACAAATTGGGAGGCCCTGCAAAAAGTCTCTCCCCATTGATATTCAATATAAACCTTGAATATTGTGATGGTGAAATATGGGGGTAGTCCCATAAAATTTGCAGATGACAGAAAATTGAAAAGTACAACATGCACTTCAATGGTCAAAAGCAGAATTAAGAATGAACTAGATAAACTAGAGGTTGAGTCTGAAATCAGTATAATGAAATTTAATAAGGCCAGATGAAAAGGTAGCCAGGAAGGAAACAAAAATTAAATGCATAAATGCAAAGTGAGAAAAAAGCAAAGTAACTGGTTAGCTGTCAACACTGCAAGCAAGGCTCAGGGGGGTTCACATGAAATGAGTCAGTGTTTGAGATGCTGTCACAAAAAAGACAAGTATCATTGTGAAATCTCATTACATACAAGACCTATTTGCTAGCTAAATATTAACATGCAAGTAATTGTTAATATTCTACATAGTTATTACACTATTTGGAACAAATGGTAATGACTAAATGACAACATTATGTCCCATTTTGAAAACCATCATTAAAAAAGTTTATGGATAAACAAGAGGGAAACCTCAAGTGATGAACAAAAGTGTTAAGTAATCTAAAAATTTACAGTAAAATCCAAAGAAAATGTTCCATCCAGAAAAAATAGACTGAGACGGGACAGTATAATCAAGTTAAGAGATTTCAGACTGTTAGAACAGTAACCAACTGTTCTCAATGGCAGTGATTAACAAGACAAGAGGAAATTGGTCTAATTTATAATGAGACATTTAAATTAGATATTATAAAAACTCCTTAGCTGTCAAGATATTTGAACATTGGATTTAGTTATCTCTGAAGATTATAGAATCATAGAATCATTAAGATTGTAAAGACCTTTAAGATCATCAAGTCCAACC
>NW_010576022.1:0-4087 GCF_000687285.1 Phaethon lepturus
CTGCCAAGTTGCTCTGCCTCTTAACGCAACATGACCCAAACAAGACTGAGACTTGTCCTCAGCCCTATTCATCCCCCTAAGTGAGAGGGTTTTACACCAAAATAGTAGGTCTGGGTAAACACTGAAGTGCAGTCTGTCTTCTTGTGCTCCTCATAAATTGAAACTTTGTCAGCCCGCACTGAAACATTTCATTTAAACATTTTCTAGTGTCGAAATACCTGTGAGTGGGATTACACATAAACCTAATACAGTGTTAATGCTTCTAATATCTTTTCCCATTTAGCAGGCAATAATTTCAGGCTCTCAGAAGAGGACAGCTTGCTCAGGCTCTCTTCACGGAACAGGCAAACCTGCAAGCCTTTCACATACTTCACAGACAGCAGACAAGGACGACAGAGCGCTGCAGGGAGCCTGCTCTGTTTTTGTGTGCACTTACGTAACGGCGAGTTCAATGCACCCGAAGTGACTGCAATGACCTAAAGGAGCTTTTAACATAAGGTTCTTCCAAAAGTTATACATTCATAACCGTAGTGAAACAATTCATGTTACCAGTAATTGCTAGCAAAAGAGGTCTGAACAATGCAAGAGCCCCCTCTAAAAGCCTCCACTGTCTTGACTGGTGTCGAGGGCTGGCCTTGTACCTACTTTTGCAACAAAAGTGTGTTTTCAGAAGACAGGATTTTCCAGCTAATACCATGGACAACAGAGCTAGTAATAGAATGGCCCCTCCTGCTTGTGAGTCACAGTGATAGGTTAGAAATAGCATATCAACCCCAAGTTACGAATACAGCTGTGACGACAGACCAGTTTCAGCATCTGTTATAGACTAAAATGTTAGCCCCAACGGTTATCAGAGAGGATAAAGACGACTGGGTTCACTTGGGGACCCCACCTGCATCCAGGTGTTGCTACGCACTAAGATTGGGATGTGGGAAGGGAAATTCTTTTGAGAAGCTGAGTATGTACAGCCAAATTTGATCACAGGAAATTATAAAGGCAGCAAAGAGATGCACAAAAATGACACCATCATTATGGTATCAAAGCCATATTATGCCCCACACCTAATCCATGTATTTATAGGAGTCACTGGGAAAGCAAGACGACCTCGAATCCTGACACTCTGAACAAGAACACAGTTCTTCTTTGGCGCAGAATCAATGAGGCTGATGTTTTAGTCAAGAGTTTGTCACACAAACAAATGGAGCCTCATATTGATGCAGACTTTTAAGTCTGCTGAAATCCAGAAATATTTCCCTTCTGGAGAGGCAACAGGAAATGCAAGTGGTGGATTTGGAAATATATTTCAAAATGAATAATGTTTCAAAGCTTGTCTCTTAATTTTTACAAGATTAAATAAATTTTTAAAAACTGAAGAGAAGAAAACAAAAGTTTATTCAATCAATAAAATTATCTCCACGTAAGCAATTTCAAGCCCACTTTTGAGCAATCTTATTTTCATGCAGAAAAAAAATTAAAAAGTAAATAAAAAGCCTTCGACTAAAATGTACTTATTTAAAAGCATTTTTTA
This sequence comes from Phaethon lepturus, assembly GCF_000687285.1. NCBI lineage: Eukaryota > Metazoa > Chordata > Aves > Phaethontiformes > Phaethontidae > Phaethon > Phaethon lepturus. The sequence continues at coordinate 1,529 of NW_010576022.1, forward strand.
GTTCAGCCACTGATCTAAAAGTCAATATTTCACTCAGCTCTAGGACCCAAAGAGAACTGTCTCAAGTATTAGCTCACAGGACTAAACAAAATCACTTGTTTAATTAATGTGATTTTCTAAGAAGAGCATTCTCAGTACATTTGAGAATACCAATGTCTCTTAAGACAGGAGGTTTCTTCTCAAGCTCATCTTAAGAAGATTTCTCTGTACTTCTTTCCTATGCATATGTGTTCCAAGAAACATTTAATGAGCTTCACAGAGTTACTAAAGAAAAAAGTAGTCTAACTACTTACTTTCTAGAACTCTATTGAATTTCTGATTAATTAACATATTAATGCTCTGTTTTTTTAAATTTGACTTTAAAGAAAGCAAAAGAACTTTTCAAATTAAGTCATGAGACAAGAATGTTAACAGCTTTTTTCACTCTACTAATTCGTATACTCATTAAAATTTCTGAGGTTTTTAAGAAAGATAGCAATGACAATGTTTCTATTTTTAAAACAAAATCCACTTGACAAACTAAGCTCTTTCTTTGCTGGTTCCTTCGGAATTTTTCATCTGACAGAAATTAAGTCAAATTTTTGTTTTAATCATACCAATGGTTTAAAGCATATACTCAGACAAGTAAATCTTTATGGTCTTGTATCCAGCTACGTGTCCTTCATTGGAACTGGGGCAGTGATCCTGAAGATGGCTACTGGAATTCAACAGTGTCACCAGTCTCCGGTATGAAGTGCTCTGTTTCTTCTCTTCATGCTGTGCTCTCCTCTCCCAACCTTCATATATGAATCTATGTAAGGACATCTGTTTGAAGCAGTCCCTGGAGAGTCCTCCTACTCAATCTACTATGGGAGCATCAACACTAGTATTTTAGTTTGGATCCAAAGTGGACTTTTTCTGACAGTCTTCCAATTCTTCCCACTGACTGAGCTCTGGTGGTGCCTCAGTCCTATCTCAGAGCATGAACTGGAAGATGCACTCCAGTTTTCAGTATATGGGACCAGAGTAAAGCTAGTCCCAAGTGAAAACAGACAAACAAGCAAGCAAGCAAATTCAGAAGTATATACAGGGTGGAGACCTGTATACACCTACAGGTCTTACCTGAAGACAATGTGAAGGTTTCATGAAGCAAACAGAAAGAAGTGTTCACTGATACACCTATCTGAATATCACCCTCTCCTGTGACTTTTTCTTCTTGCCTGCACCAGACTTAGCTTGTTATTAAAAAATCAGTGCTCCTGTGGAGCAGACCAAAACCCTACATCCTCAGAAGCATAATTTTGCTTTACGTTAGCATGAACTTCTGGGGCTCCTTCCTCTACCTGGGCTTTCTTTTAGCTCTGCCCTAAGTTATTCATTCAGCCCATAGTTTCTTTTAGATGCAGACATGGCAAACACATGCCCTGCTTGTCACATTGCTTTTCAGAAGATAGCCACAATCCAACTTCTCTACCAGCATTTCTGCTCTTGCCTGTTAGCTCCAGCTTGCGTACCACCTTTCCAATGACCACACAGGCCTTTTTTTCCCCTCTTTCGTGTGGGATGGCTGTGATAATCTTGCCCTTTCCCTTGCTTCCCCTGGCCAAGGAAAACTAAGATGTCTTTCCCAGAAGAGGTAGCAATATGAGACGTAGCACAGGCTCACCTTAGGTGCTATGTTTTTCTCAAAAATCAAGCTAGACAGGAAAGAGGCATTTCAGAAGGTCAAAGCAGAGAAATAAAAAATCTTCCTTTTCTGACACAGGCAGCAGAATAAAGCATTGTGATCAAAGAGTACTTCTACCACTATCTGCCACCATGTGGATACAGTCTCCACAAAGAAATTACATCAGTAGAACAAATATAATCTATGATTTATACAGTTGCAGTAATTTCAAATGATTGCCATAAATTCTAGATTAGTGACCACACTCAGAACTGGCTAAAGGCAGACTGACACAAGTAAAGTTTTACTGGTAAACTGTTCAAACACAGATCCTTACTCCCATCTAGTATACCTAAAGTCAGCAAGACCAAAGAAAATCTCTATCAGTGATGAATGTACATGTGTACTAGTTAGGAGTAGGAGCTTTGCAATCACCTTTTTCAAACTAAACCAGAGTAGCTTTCTTGGCTTGAACTGCAAATTCAAAGTCACAATGATTTTAAGAATATAATTTCTACAAAAACTGTGAAGTATTTTCTACAAGTCAAGAAACAACTGCAGTTCTTGAAATGCCTTATCAAGTCATCAGTAATGACGAATGAAACAAATACAGAAAGCCCATTGTAGGTCTCATGTTTCTCCCCTCCTTCCTTTTTGTTTTGTTTTGGTTGTACAGTCCACAAGCTGGCGACAGCCCTATGAATATTCTAGACCTTATCACTATACGCATTTTGTATCTATCTGCAGTAAGCATCTTCCTCATGATCTTCTTCCTACTTGCTGTTTAGCTATGACCTGGTCAACCTGATTTCCTCTCTATTGGTTGCCAACCACTATACTACCTTTCAGTGTTAAAGACCCTGCATATTACAGAATCACAGACTCGTTAAGGTTGGAAAAGACCTCTCAGATCA